>NC_052151.1:8569497-8592773 GCF_902713615.1 Scyliorhinus canicula | reverse complement strand
ACAGAAGAGTGTCGAATCTCAGAGGCATTGAGGGTACGGGAAAAAAAAGGCCACGGGGCCTGCCTGCCTGGTTAAGGGAGGTGGCCAGGGTGACATCTGACGCGTGCTCTCCACCTGGAAGGGAATGGACTCGTCCACCGCGTGCATCGCGGCCTTGGTAATGTCTGCCTTGAAAGCCAGGCGGGCCTCAGTCGTCAGGGGAAAGATGGTGGCTTTGATAAGTGGGCGGGCTTTGTCTGCATAGTTGGGGACCCACTGGGCATAATATGAAAAGAACCGAGGCATCTTTTCAGGGCCTTGGGGCAGTGGGGAAGGGGAAGTTGCAGGAGGCGCGCATATAGTAGGGGTCGGGCCCTAGGACTCTGTTTTCCACGACAAAGCCGAGGATAGCTAGTTGGATTGTGCGGGAAAATGCATTTCTCCTTGTTGTAGGTGAGATTGAGGGCTTGGGCGGTTTGGAGGAACATCTGAAGGTTAGCGTCGTGATCCTGCTTACCACGGCCGCAGATGGTGACATTATGCAAGTACGGGAACGTGGCCCGCAGCCCGTACTGTTCCACCATTCGGTTCATCGTTCTTTGGAAGACCAAGACGCTGTTGGTGACGCTGAAGGGAACCCTGAGGAAGTGGAAGAGGTGGCCGTCTGCCTCAAAGGCTGTGTAGTGGCGGTCTTCCGGGCGAATTGAAAGCTTGTGGTAGTGCGGGCTTCAGATTTTCCGTGGGAGAACACCCGGTAGTGTACAATCTGATTCACCATGTCCGCGATACGGGGAAGGGGGTACGCATTGAGTTGCGTGTACCGATTTATGGTTTGGCTGTAGTCTGCAACCATCCGGTTATTTTCCTCCCGGTCCTGACGACCACCACTTGGGCTCTCTATTACTGGCCTCGATGACCTCCTCCCTCAAGAGCCGCTGGACCTCCGACTTGATAAAAGTCCTGTCCTGGGGCACTATACCGCCTGCTCTGGTGGCGGCGGGTTTACAGTCGGAGGTGAGGTTCGCAAGAGCGAGGGAGGGGCGACCTTAAGGGCCACGAGGCTACATATGGTGAGAGGTGGCAGGGGCCCGCTGAATTTAAGGGTCAGGCTCCTGAGGTTGCACTGGAAGTCCAGTTCTAACAAGAGAGGAGCGCAGAGATGGGGAAGACATACAGTTTAAAATTGGCGTACTCGGTGCCCTGTATCGCGAGGTTCGCGACAGTGTACCCCCGGATCTGCACTGAATCTGATCGGGAAGCAAGGGAGATTGTTTGGGAGCAGGGGAAATCTGGAGAAACAGCGCCTTACCATGTCTGGGTGTACGAAGCTCTCCGTCCTCCCAGTGTCAAACAGACAGGGTGTTTCGTGCCCATTGACCCGGTGACGGTCATCATGGAGTTCTTGAAGTGCTTGGGCAGTGACTGGTCAAGAGTGACAGCGCCGAGCTGCGGGTAGCCGGCAGCCCTCTCGGTCGTACGTGTCTGGCGGCGTTTAAGATGGCGCCAGATGGCGGCCCTGTCAGGTTGCACGTGATGGGCGACGTTGAAGATGGTGGCCAAGATGGCGGCCCTGTCGGTTGCACGTGATGGGCGACGTTGAAGATGGTGGCCAAGATTGCGGCCCCCATGAGTCGCACAGTCGGGTATAGTTAAAGATGGCGGCCCCCACGGATAACATGAGGCGGATGACATGTCAGAAGGGGGCGGGTACCGGCAGGCACGGCAGGCCAACGCTGCAGGTCTGCGGGCCTGTGAGTCTGTGAGTTAGCCCTGCGATGTTCGGAGCTTTGCGTCGGGCCAAGCAGACTTTAGGCAAAGTGTCATTTCTTGCAGCAGTCGCTGCAGGTTTGTGTTCCGATCGTAGAGCAACGCTGTCTGAGGTGCTGGTTCTCACCGCAGAAATAGCAGGGCTGCGGGGTAAATCTGGAGGAACAGCGCCTTACTGTGTCCGGATGTATGAAGCTCTCCGTGCACCCAGAGTCAAACAGACAGGGCGTTTCGTACCCATTGACCCGGTACGGTCATCATGGAGTTCTTGAAGTGCTTGGGCAGTGACTGGTCGAGAGTGACAGCGCCGAGCTGCGGGTAGCCGGCGTGGTCGGTGGTAACGGGGTGGTCCCAAGGTGGCGGCCCTCGTCGAGTCGTACATGCCCACCTGGGTTGGGCTGGCAGCCGTGCGGCACAGGCCTGGGACACCCTCGGGGTCGGGTGATTGGTCGCGCATACCGGCGCCCCACGAGGGAATCGCGTGGTCAGAGGGGAAAGCATTTAAGCTCTGAAAGCTACCTCGAACGAGGGTGGATAGTTTTATCGAGGGCGTTTCTTTTTCGAGCAGGCGCTGTCTGACATAGTTGGACCATACTCCAGCCACAAAGGTGTCCCGGATGGCGAGTTCCGTGTGCTGTGAGGCCGTGACGTCCTTGTAGTTCCAGTTTCGAGCGAGTACCCTCAGGTCGCATAGATATTCCTCCAGCAATTCCCGGGGTGTTGATGACACGTGGTGAGGAGATGCCTTGTGAACACTTCGTTACCGGCCTCACATAATGTCTCCTCAGGATAGCGACCGCGTCTGCGTACGTGGTCGTGTCTTCGATTAGTACGGAGATTCTGTGGCTCACCTGGGCGTGGAGGAGACTCAGCTTCTGTGCCTCAGTGACGGCGGGCGAGGAGGAGGCTGCCGGGTTAGGCCTCAAAGCAGTGGAGCCAGTGCAAAAAGATTCCCTTGGCTTCACGCTGCCTGTGGGTTCCGATTCCAGTCGGTCAGGTTTGAGGCCGGTTTCCATTGCGATATCATAGCGTTTTAAATTGATGTGACCATCAATTCACAACGAGACAATTAGTAGAAGTGAACAGTGGTTTTAATAAGCTAGATCTGTGCCTGCCTGCGGACTGCTCTGTACTGAGTGCCCCCTACAGGCTTACAGGTGTTATATTCCACCCCCGACAGTGCGGAGCCACAGGCGGAACCCACAAGGGCATCAACATAATACAACACAGTACAGTGTGGAATTGTAGCAGCATACATTCACCACACCCAGTTCACAAATCTTGGTCCAATCCCACACCGCTCCAGAACTGCCATCAAGTACCCACATTCTACCCGGTCAAACGCTTCTTCGCATCCAATGCCACAACCACCTCTGCCTCCTTCCCCTCCGCCAGTACCATAACCACATTTAATACTCTCCTAATTTTCGAAAAGAGCTGCCTCCCCTTCACAAACCCCGTCTGATCCTTCACCTATTACCTTTGGGAGGCACTCCTCTAGCCTACCTGCCAGTACATTCGACAATATCTTTGCATCCACGTTTAAAAGTGATATGGGCCTATACGACCCACACTCCATTGGATCCTTATCTTTCTTCAGTAACAGGGAAATCGATGCCTGTCTCAAGGTTTGTGGAACACCCACTTCCCTTCTCAAACATCCCACATCAGCGGTACCAGCTTATGTCAAAGAGTCATTGGACTCGAAACGTTAGCTCTTTTCTCTCCCTACAGATGCTGCCAGATTTGCTAAGATTTTCCAGCATTTTCTCTTTTCTTTAGAAATTCCTGCATCTCCCGGCCTCCCCCAGATGGCTCTGACCTGTACAATCTCTCATAGAATTCCTTAAAGACCCTGTTAATCTGATCGGAGCTACCACCAACTTCCCTGTCCCCCACCTGGACAATTCCCTTGCCGCAGCCTTTCTACGGAGCTGAATCTGTCCAACACTAGGGATTCTATAATTCTATAATATGTCGCAACCTGGCCTTGGTATTACACAGACTTAATGGCAGGATTCCCGTGCAAAGGCAGTAGAAGGTTTGCTGACCGATATGGAGATGGCAAGCCCCTGTGTCTATTTCCATTACTAGGTGTGTCCATTTACCTGTAGTTGATCCAAATCGATGCCACTTTATGGGGCGTGATTAAATTCAGCTGCATCAGTCATCCCTCCACGTGGGCCACATGTAAGGCCTTAGCTTGAGGCGAACTTATCATCTGCCAGGCGGCGTGTTCTTCTTGCGAATTGTGGCAGCTTGGTTTCCATGCATTCGGCGACCGTAAGCTTGGCAGCTGTCGCTGGTATTCCCCGGCATTCTCTGGGGGCGATATAACACTGGTCTGTTGTGGCCCTGATCATTCAGTCCGGATGCGGTGTTGCAACAGTTGGTTGCTGTGTTGTGGCGATTTTGTCATGCGACCACTACCCTGAGAGGGCACTGGATTCCTGCTTGGGGTTCGACCAACACTATAGATGCTGTAGTCAAAGCAACCTTGGAGTTCCTGAACCCCTTCTCAGCAATTTTGTAGGGCAGGCTAGCGCGATTTCCCTCTTTAAAAGTCCAGTGTAGGCTTTGCCAACAACTTTCTGAGTGGCCATATTATTAAGTTCACACATCAAAGGGTCCCTTACCATCGCCGAAAGGGATGGACCAAACTTGCAATGCTCAGCCAGACTTCGGAGTCGAGTTAGAAAGTCCCTAGCTGACTCCCCTGGAGCCTGCGCAGTAGTATTGAATCGGTACCGTTACATATCCTGAATGTGGTGCTCAAGAACCAACTGTGTTTCTAACCAAGTTGTTCCATGCTCTGTAATTTGGAATCTATCTTACTGAAGTGGAAATATTCTCAGGGAGCCCTGTCCATAAAAGCAAGACAAATCGTACCCAGCCAATGACCAAATGATCAGACAATTTCAAACACATGTAAGTAATTAACAGTACCATGATCAGGCAGCAGGAATCCATCAATAATCTGTTCAATGATGCTTAGCTTTGTTTCTGCCAAGACCATTCAGCACCAAAATTCTTAGTCCAAGTATGGATAAAAAAGTGCATTCCACAAGCTAGGTGGACACCAAGGCAGCATCTGGCTGAATGTGGCAGTAAGAGGACAGTTTAATGGAAATCAAGGGGAAAATGTCTACTAGCTCGAGCCATACTGAGCAGTAAGGGAGGTTTCCTAAGGTTATTGGCAATCAATCATCTCAGCCCTTGGACATTGCTGCAGGAATTCCACGGGTAGTATCCTGAGCCCAACCACATTCAGCAACATCATCAATCACTTTTTCCCGCCATCAGAAGGTCAAAAAGTGGGGATGTTTACTGATGATGGCATTGCATTCAATTTCCATTCACAACTTCGCAGGGTAAGAGTCCATCTTGTCTATTCCCTTATATCCCCTTTCTATTATTCTGATGTTTTTATTACTGATCCATGAGTATACAAAGCATACAAAATGGCGAGGATTAGCGGGAAGCCAGAGGATTGGGAAGCCTTTAAAAGTGAGCAGAGTACAACTAAAAAAGCAACAAGGGGGAGAAGCTGAAGTATGAGTGCAAGTTAGCTAGTAATATAAAGGAAGATAGGAAGAGCTTTTTCAAATATGAAAGTGAACAGAGAGGCAAAATAGAAATTGGACCACTGGAAAATGTGGCTGCAGAAGTAATAATAGGAAACAGAGAAATGGCAGTTGAACTGAATAGTTACTTTGCCATCAGTCTTCACAGTGGAAACACAAGATGGCAGCCGGTGACTAGTGGTGTGCCTCAGGGGTCTGCGGAGACCACAACTTTTCAAAATATTGATTAATGATCTGGAAGATGGAACTAAAGGAAACTTGGGTAGAGTGGACGTGGAGTGGATGTTTCCATTTTTCGGAAAAACTAGAACCAGAGGACACCATCTCAGACTAAAGGGACGATCCTTTTAAAACAGAGATGAGTGTGGTCATCTGTAGAACTCTTTGCCGCAGAAGGCTATGGAGGCCAAATCACTGAGTGTCTTTAAGACAGAGATAGATAGGGGGCGCAAAGTGTTCGCGTCGTTGTGACGCCGTCGCGTTTCACGCGGCGAGAAACGGGCGTTGGGGCAACCGATTCTGGCGCCACAGGCGGTCAGTTCACGCCACTTCACGGAGCCAATGGACGTCGCGCCAACCCGCGCATGCGCAGTTGGGACGCACCAACCCACGCAGGGGATTTCTTCAGCGCGCCAGCCCCTACGCAACATGGGTCTGGGGCTGTCCGCGCAACAAAGTAGGCCTGAAGGGGGAGAGGCCGGGCCGCCAATTGGTGGGTCCTGATCACGGGCCCGACCCCATCAGAGGCCCCCCCCCCCCCTCAAAAGGCCCCCCCCCCCGACCCTTCGCGCAGGAGTACTCGCCGGCAGCGACCAAGGGTGAACGACGCCGGCGGGACGCTGCCATTTCCACACGGCCACTCGGCCCATTCGGGCCAGAGAATTGGCAGCCTGGCCGCGGACAGCAGCCTGTGACAGGCACCGCGCCAAACGCACTGGTGCAAATGGCACCGATGTTCCGCACCTCGGAGAATCTTGCGCCGGTGTTGGGCGGCGTGACGCGGTTGCGCTGATTCTCCGGCCCGGGGCTCGGGAGAATCGCGCCCAGGGTTCTGATTAATAAGGTAATCAGGGGAGTAGTAGGGAGAATTGGGGATGAGAAAATATCAGCCATGATTCAATGGCGGAGCAGACTCGATGGGCCAAGCGGCCGAATTCTGCTCCTATGTTTTATGGGTGATGAGATACTCTTCCTGTATGAATTCAGCTCCAGTACCCATGACACAATTTAGGACAAGCAGCATGCTTCATTGGTACTCCATCCATTACATTAAAATCCTTCCCATCACTGATAACCGTTCCTGAGATTAAGTGTTGACGCCGGGCAGGATTTCGTGGAGTTGTAGGACAGCAAAACTGGCTCTGAACCTGGACTGATTCAGCGACTGAGGGGGCTAGCACCAGCACCACGTGGAGCACAATCGATGCAATGAAAAATGGTGCAGGGTCTGTGATTGCCACTTGGGAGGCTGACAAGCTGCAGCCGTACATACACATTACAATCCCCATTCACACTCATCCCAGCCAACAAGATGGCACTGGCTGTGCTGGAGCGCACCCTTCCTGCTGATGGGTCAGCTGGGGCCAGAGGATACCTAGGGGAGTGCCCTGGGGGTCACCCATACGACCTGTGGCCTTAATTTCACTGTGGGCAGTCAGCAGTGTGCACAGCCGCATGGCTACCTTGTCGGCCGCGGTAATGGTGCTTCATGCCCGTCCACCCTGACCCTACGGCCTACCTCCTGGCCACTCCCCGCTACTCCCCCCTGGCCCTGGCAGAAACTCCCAGCCATCGGCACAACTGTCAGAAAACTATGGTGATGTTGGACACTTTCCGTACCGCTCTCTCCTTCTCAGCAGCCACGACACCGGTTTCACAATTTTTAAATGCACAAGTGAAACTCACCATCAGAAATTTGGCCCATCAGAGGCGGAGAATCACGGAGGCCCCTGAGAACACCAGGTCGGGCCCACTAATGATATGCAAACAGTGTTTACTGTGCATGTGTTCTGTAACGCATTGACGCCGCTATCGAGGAGACGGAGAATTGCAATTTGATGTGAAATCGGCACCCATCACGATTTCGGCTTCGGAACCGATTCTCCGCCCAATTGCATTTCGCAATTAAGGTGTCAGCCAATGGAGAATCCCACCCCATACTCTGGGTACATTAGACCAACTTTCCAAGAAGTCTTGACAACACCTTTCAAAACAATGATTTCTGCCAAATATAAGAATTCAACTATGGGAATACCCTTAGCTGCAATCTCCCCTTCAAGTTACATACCATCCTGCCTTGGAAATATTACCTTTTGTTTTTCATTACTGAGTCAAACCTTGGAACTCCCTCCCTAACTGTGGGTGCCACATGGTGAAGGAAGACCTGCCATTGCCATCTCAAGGGCAATTAGGGATGGACAGCTGTTAACAGCTCTACCAAATAACCGGCACAAACAGGAGAGGCTGCATGGTATTCTGCCATGTATCACTCTATGATTAGGTAGACCAGGTTAGATTTTCTACTTGTTAATTGTTAACTTTCTCTACCTAAACCTTTCCTTGGTCATCTGGGGTGAAATTCTCCGAAGACCTACGTGACGCCCATTTCCGGCGGGCAAAAGCGGCGCCGGTGACTCCGGCGTTGCGGCCTGCTTTTAAGCCCTAAATCTCTGTTCCCGAAAGGGCCAGCAGCAGACTGACGCTCTACGCGTCAGTTTCACCCGCTGCGGAAGTGGCGCGTCGGTTGATGTCGGGCGACATCATCAACGTCGCCCGGCGTTTTGGGGGGGGGAGTACCGACGTTTTGGGGGGGGGGGGAGTACCGGCATTCGGGGGGGAGATGTACCCGGCGGTTTGGGGGGGGGGAATACCGTAGTTTTGGGGGGGGGCGGGAGTACCGGGAGTTTTTGGGGGGGGCGGGAGTACCACCGGCGTTGTGTGGGGGGGGGGGGGAGTACCGGCGTTTTGGGGAGGGATTACCAGGCTTTTTGGAGGGGGGGGGAGTACTGCCCGGTTATGGGGGGGGGGAGTACCGGCGTTTGGGGGGGGAGTAACCGGCGTTTGGGGGGGGAGAGGATACCGGCGTTGTGGGGGGGGAGTTTACCGGCGTTTGTGGAGGGAGCGCGGGGGTGGGGTAGCGTACCGGGTAGTAGGGGGAGGGGGGAGGGTAGGGTAGGGGTGTGGGGTAGTGGTGGGGGGGATAGGGGTGGGGGGTAGGGTTAGGGGTGGGGGTGGGGGGAGTAGGGGTGTGGGGGTAGGGTAGGAGAGAGATTAGAGGGGGTAAGGGAGTTGGGGTAGGGGGCAGCGGCGTGCAGTAGGGAGGGCGACGGTGCCGTGTGGCCCCGGGCATCAGCAGATCTTCCTCAAGGCTCCCCTTCCTCCCAGCTGCCTTGTCTTTGTTTGAGAGAGAGAGAGAGAGGGAGATTGTGGGGACAGACAGAGAGAGAGAGACAGAGAGAGGGAGTCCCGTCCGTCCTCTGGCTGAGAGCAGGGCTTTGGTGAGTATATTGCAATCTGCCTAAACCCAGGAATATTGCCTGGTTAGAATGCAGAGGGAAATGCTGGGATCCCGGAGTGGGAGATGTGTCTGGATTTGTCTATTTCAGCTTCAGCCTCTGCGATTTCAGGTCAGTTTCACAACAACAGGAAAAACGCACAGAGAGAGAGGGAAAAACTTTTGGCAAAGTTTCTGGGTTCTGCCTTTATAATTCACAGCGCAGAAAGGGTTCTGCGCTGTGAATTATCAAGGCACCTTTTTCTAATCCTGGGGAGAAACAACCTTTTGAAGAGTCTGAGGAAATAAGCAGGAATTTGGATTAATTCTGCCTCCCCACCCCCTGGGCCTCTTTCTCCTCCCTCCCCCTTTCTCCTCCCTCCCCCTTTCTCCTCCCTCCCCCTTTCTCCTCTCTCTCTCTCACATTCTCTTCATCCTGCCCTTTGTTCCAGAGCTATTTAATCCCCCTGTGCACTGGCACAGATTTACAGTGCGGTTTAGGTTCTGTGTTTACCCCAGGTGTGGGGTCGGGGAAAAGAGGGAAGGTTCGGCATTCCTCAGGGGCACTGCATTGAACCACCCCCACCCCCCTCCCAAATCATCCTCCGTCTAACCTCATCCATCCCTCTTTTCCCCGTCCCCCATCTGCACGCCGCTGCCCCCTACCCCAACCCCCTACCCCTACCCCCCTACCTCTACCCCTACCCCTACCCCCCACCCCCCCACCCCTACCCCCACCCCCCCCACCCCTACCCCCACCCCTACCCCCCCCACCCTTACCCCACACCCCCCCCACAAACGCCGGTACTCTCCTCCTACCCCCCCACCCCCACCCCACACCAACGCCGGTACTCTCCTCCTCCCCCCCCAACACACCACACAAACGTCGGTACTCTCCTCCTCCCCCCCCCACACAAAAGGCGGTACTCTCCTCCTCCCCCCCCCCCCCCACAAACGCCGGTACTCTCCTCCTCCCCACCCCCACCAACGCCGGTACTCCCTCCCCCCCCCCCAAACGCCGGTACGCCCTCCTCCCCCCCCAAACGCCGGTACTCCCCCCCCAAACGCCAGTACTCTCCTCCTCCCCGCGCCGCACTCGATGTAGGTAACTGAACGGCGTCAACCATCATCAATGGTTGATGCCGTTATAAACCTACTGTGATTTTCGCCGACGTGACCCGTGGCCACGTCGGCGGGACTTCGGCCCATCCGGGCCGGAGAATTATTCAACGTAAAAATTAAATGACATCCCGCCAGTGCCAGCTGTTCTCGGAGGCTGCCGGCGGGATTTGAACTCCGCCGTTTAATGGCGGTTCGGTAAATTTAAAACATGGAGGGAGAGGGAATAACGCCGCCGCCGGCCGATTCTCCGACCCTGCGTGGGGTCGGAGAATTTCGCCCTATAAGAGAGTTGCAAAGGTTCGAATCAATAATTATTTTGCCAATTTATTGTCTTTCTCTTTTTTAATAAAAACTACTCAAGCTAACCTGGATGGTGTGTGAATCACTGGCTTGACCAAGGATTTCCAGTAAAGCTGGATCAGAGACAAAGAAGAACCTCGGAAAAAGCAACCTCTTCTTTTCCAAATATCTGGCAAAAAACAAAAATTTGAAAATACATAAGAAACTCTCTAAGAACACCTTCTAGTTCTCATTTTGATCCTCTTTGTTTGATAGATACACTGTGTAGATTTCCAGTAGTGTTGTTAATGGTGAAGCGGTGAATATGCTGAATTTGAATTTGAATTTAAGATATTTGTAGTAAGCTCCAAACTATATTCGAGAGTATTTAACACATTGCTGGCAGATATTGGACGCAATTCTACCCCCCCCGCCCGACGAGTGGGAGAATTGCGGGGGCGCCGGGCTGCCCCGGCACCCGCACGCGATTCTCCCACCCCCACAAAATGGCGCGCCAGGATTTACGGCAGGCTGCTCGGAGAATCGGCGCTCGCCATTGGTAATGGGCGAGCGGCGATTCTCCGGCCCGAATGGGCCGATCGGCCTGCCCAATACGACGGGTTCACGCCAACGCCAACCACACCTGGTCGCTGCCGGCGTGAACAGTGCACGAACGCTGCGGGGGCGGCCTGTGGAGGGGGGGGAGGGAGGATCGAGCACCGGGGGGGGCGCTCAGAAGGGTCCGATCGGCGGGCCGGTGTCTCTGAAGGACGCACTCTTTTACTCCGCTGCCCTGCAAGATCACTCCTCCATTTCTTGCTGGGAGGACGGCAACCGCGCATGCGTGGGTTGGCGCCGGCCAACCTGCGCATGCGCGGGTGACGTCATTTACACGGCGATCCCGCGATTCTCCCAACGGGAGACTAAGTCCTGACGCCGGAGTGAAAACCGGAGTGTTTCACTCCGGCGTCAGAGGCCGCTCCTCTCCCCCTATTCTCGCACCCCCGGGGGGGGGGCTAGGAGCGGTGCCATGTAATTTACGCGTGCCGGGCCTTGGCGCCACGTGAAAGCGGCGCCGTGTAAATTACGCGGCCGGCGGCGTATAAATGACGTCACCAGCGCATGCGCAGATTGGCCGGCGCCCCGCAAGAAATAGAGAAGTGATCTTGCGGGGCGGCGGAGTAAAAGAGTGCGTCCATCAGAGACGCTGGCCCGCCGATCGGTGGGCACCGATGTAGTGACAATAAAATATTATTATATTAAATCATTGATTTATGTAGTGAAGAGCTCGGGTCCCAGCAACTATCCCATCCGGGCCGGAGAATCGGCGCTTGACCGTTACAAACGGCAAGCGGTGATTCTCCGAGCGGCCTGCCGTAAATCTCGGCGTGCCGTTTTGGGGGAGGGGTGGGAGAATCGCGTGCGGGTGCCAGGGCGGCGTGGCGGGACTCGCCCGGTGCCCCACGATTCTCCCACTCCGCGTGAGGGGGGTGAATTGCACCCTATATTTCCACGATCTGTGAATATGCTCATGGTGAACTATTTCCTATTGTAATTACAGGTGTCGACTACATCAGTAATTGCAATTGCATGTCTCTGTATTTGATTATGTTTTGACATGAGGAATTTTGAGCAGGACTAAGTTATCAACTTGAGTTTTCTCCATAATTCAATGCTCTCATGGCATACTTTTGCCCAGCTACACTTTCCTGCTTGATCTTCACATCCCACGTTTGCCCATTCACTCAACTTGTCCAAATAACACTGAAGGATCGCTGCATCCTCCCACAGCCCACCCTCCCACCCAACTTGTGTCATTAGGGCAGAACGGTAGCATTGTGGATAGCACAATTGCTTCACAGCTCCAGGGTCCCAGGTTCGATTCCGGCTTGGGTCACTGTCTGTGCGGAGTCTGCACATCCTCCCCATGTGTGCGTGGGTTTCCTCCGGCTGTTCCGGTTTCCCCCCACAATCCAAAGCTGTGCAGGTTAGGTGGATTGGACATGATAAATTGCCCTTAGTGTCCAAAATTGCCCTTAGTGTTGGGTGGGGTTACTGGGTTATGGGGATTGGGTGGAGGTGTTGACCTTGGGTAGGGTGCTCTTTCCAAGAGCCGGTGCAGACTCGATGGGCCGAATGGCCTCCTTCTGCACTGTAAATTCTCTGAAATCTATTAAATCTGAAAATTTGGATTTATAACACTTAGCATTCTCATCTAAATTGGCTGGTTTAGCTCAGTAGGCTAGACAGATGGTTTGTAATGCAGAACAAGGCCAGCAGCACAGGTTCAATTCCCGTACCAGTTTACCCGAACAGGCGCTGGAATGTGGCGACTAGGGGCTTTTCACAGTAACTTCATACTTGTGGCAATAAAAGATTATTATTATTAATGGAGGATAAGGTTGAATCCATTTGGGTGGAAATCAGGAATAGTAAGGCGAAAAAGTCACTGATAGGAGTAGTCTATCGGCCACCAAATAGTAACGAGATGGTGGGGCAGGCAATAAACAAAGAAATAACTGATGCATGTAGAAATGGTACAGCAGTTATCATGGGGGATTTTAATCTACATGTTGATTGGTTTAACCAGGTCGGTCAAGGCAACCGTGAGGAGGAGTTTATAGAATGTATCCGCGATAGTTTCCTAGAACAGTATGTAATGGAACCTACGAGGGAACAAGCGGTCCTAGATCTTGTCCTGTGTAATGAGACAGGATTAATTCATGATCTCATAGTTAGGGATCCTCTCGGAAGGAGCGATCACAATATGGTGGAATTTAAAATACAGATGGAGGGTGAGAAAGTAAAATCAAATACTAGTGTTTTGTGTTTAAGCAAAGGAGATTACAAGGGGATGAAAGAAGAACTAGCTAAGGTAGACTGGGAGCTAAGACTTTATGGTGGAACAGTTGAGGAACAGTGGAGAACCTTCCAAGCGATTTTTCACAGTGCTCAGCAAAGGTTTATACCAACAAAAAGGAAGGACGGAAGAAAGAGGGAAAATCGACCGTGGATATCTAGGTGAGGACCTTGAGAGGATTGTTATCACTAAGGAGGGAGTGATGGGCAAGCTAATGGGGCTAAAGGTAGACAAGTCTCCTGGCCCTGATGGAATGCATCCCAGAGTGCTAAAAGAGATGGCTAGGGAAATTGCAGATGCACTAGTGATAATTTACCGAAATTCACTAGACTCTGGGGTGGTCCCGGTGGATTGGAAATTAGCAAACGTGACACCACTGTTTAAAAAAGGAGGTAGGCAGAAAGCAGGAAATTATAGGCCAGTGAGTTTAACTTCGGTAATAGGGAAGGTGCTGGAATCTATCATCAAGGAAGAAATTGCGAGGCATCTGGATAGAAATTGTCCCATTGGGCAGACGCAGCATGGGTTCGTTAAAGGCAGGTCATGCCTAACTAATTTAGTGGAATTTTTTGAGGACATTACCAGTGCAGTAGATAACGGGGAGCCGATGGATGTGGTATATCTGGATTTCCAGAAAGCCTTTGACAAGGTGCCACACAAAAGGTTGCTGCATAAGATAAAGATGCATGGCATTAAGGGTAAAGTAGTAGCATGGATAGAGGATTGGTTAATTAATAGAAAGCAAAGAGTTGGGATAAATGGGTGTTTCTCTGGTTGGCAATCAGTAGCTAGTGGTGTCCCTCAGGGATCAGTGTTGGGCCCACAATTGTTCACAATTTACATTGATGATTTGGAGTTGGGGACCAAGGGCAATGTGTCCAAGTTTGCAGATGACACTAAGATGAGTGGTAAAGCTGAAAAGTGCAGAGGATACTGGAAGTCTGCAGAGGGATTTGGATAGGTTAAGTGAATGGGCTCGGGTCTGGCAGATGGAATACAATGTTGACAAATGTGAGGTTATCCATTTTGGTAGGAATAACAGCAAACGGGATTATTATTTAAACAATAAAATATTAAAGCATGCCGCTGTTCAGAGAGACTTGGGTGTGCTAGTGCATGAGTCACAGAAGGTTGGTTTACAAGTGCAACAGGTGATTAAGAAGGCAAATGGAATTTTGTCCTTCATTGCTAGAGGGATGGAGTTTAAGACTAGGGAGGTTATGTTGCAATTGTATAAGGTGTTAGTGCGGCCACACCTGGAATATTGTGTTCAGTTTTGGTCTCCTTACTTGAGAAAGGACGTACTGGCGCTGGAGGGTGTGCAGAGGTGATTCACTAGGTTAATCCCAGAGCTGAAGGGGTTGGATTATGAGGAGAGGTTGAGTAGACTGGGACTGTACTCGTTGGAATTTAGAAGGATGAGGGGGGATCTTATAGAAACATTTAAAATTATGAAGGGAATAGATAGGATAGATGCGGGCAGGTTGTTTCCACTGGCGGGTGACAGCAGAACTAGGGGGCATAGCCTCAAAATAAGGGGAAGTAGATTTAAGACTGAGTTTAGGAGGAACTTCTTCACCCAAAGGGTTGTGAATCTATGGAATTCCTTGCCCAGTGAAGCAGTTGAGGCTCCTTCATTACATGTTTTTAAGGTAGAGATAGATAGTTTTTTGAAGAATAAAGGGATTAAGGGTTATGGTGTTCGGGCCGGAAAGTGGAGCTGAGTCCACAAAAGATCAGCCATGATCTAATTGAATGGCGGAGCAGGCTCGAGGGGCCAGATGGCCTACTCCTGCTCCTAGTTCTTATGTTCTTATGTTCTTAAGTCATTGATTTATGTAGTGAATAGCCGGGTCCCAGCAACTATCCCTGTGGTACCCCACTCGTCACTGCCAACCAATTAGAAAAAGACCTGTTTATTGCTACCCTTTTTTTGTTCCTGTTTGCCAACCAGTTTTTTATCCATCTCAATACACTACCCCAATCTAATGCATTTTAATTTTACATGCTGTATCTATAATGTGGGACTTTGTCAAAAGCCTTCTGAATGTCTAAATAAATCACATCCACTGGCTCCTTCCTCGTCAACTCTACTAGTTATATCATCGAAGGTGCGTTTGTGAAGCATGCTTTCCCTTTCATGAATCCATGCTGACTTTATCCGACCCTGTCACAGTTTTCCAAGTGCTCTGCTATTAAATCTTTTAGCAGGGCACTAGCATTTTCCCTACTCATGGAATCAGCCTGATTGGTCTATAAAATCCTGTTTTCTCTGTATCTCCTTTTTTAATAGTGGAGATTACATTAGCTCCCCTCCAATCTGTCGGAACTGTTTTAGAATCTATAGGATCTTGGAAGATGACCACTAATGATTCCACAATTTCTAGGGCCACTTCCTTAAGTACTCGAGGACATAGATTATCAGGCCCTGGAGATTTATAGGCCTTCAATTCCATCAATTTCCCCAACACCATTTCTCTACCAATACTGATTTTTTTCAGTTCCTAGCTCTCACTGAACCCTATGTTCCCCAACATCACTGGAACATTATTTGTGTCCTCTTTTATGAAGACAGAACCCAAAGTATGTATTAAGTTGCTCAGCTATTTCTTCATTCCCCTTTTTCTGACTGTCAGGGACCATTTGCCTTTACTAATCTTTTTCTCTTCACTTACCTGTAGAAGCTTCAACATTCAGTTTTTATGTTTTCTTCAAGCTTACTCTCATGCTCCATTTCCCCTTCTGAATCTATTGCCTTTTTCCTTGCTGAAATGTAAACTGCTCCCAAACCTCAGGTCCGTTGTTTTTTTCTGGCCAATTTGTTTACCTCTTCCTTGGATATAATACTATCTCTATTTTCACTGGTCAGTCATGGTTTGTCCATCTTTTCCATTTTATTTTTGCGCAAGACAGGATCGACAATTGAGCTAGTTTAGCTCAATGGGCTAGACAGCTGGTTTGTAATGCAGAACAAGACCAGCAGCGTGGGCTCAATTCCCATATCAGCTTACCCAAACAGGCGCTGGAATGTGGCGACGAGGGGCTTTTCACAGTAACTTCATACTTGTGACAATAAAAGATTATTATTATTATTGTTGCAGTTCCCCAATGCAATCTTTGAATGTTTGCCATTGCTGATCCACCATTGACCCTTTAAGTAATGTTCCCCAACCCATCATAGCCAATGTGCGCCTCATAAAATCGTAGTTTCCTTTATTTAGAATCAGGACCTAAATCTCAGTGTTTCTGCTCTGACTCTCACCTCTCGCTTTTTGACTCTCAATTACTGCTCTTGTTAAATCTCTGCACTGACTCTCAGGTCTTGCTCTTTTGAAATTTCCACTCTGACTCTCAACACCAGTTCTTTTTTTTAAATTCCAATTAGGGGGAATTAAATATAGCCAATCCACCTACCCTGCACAACCTTGGGATGTTGGGGTGAGACCCAGGGAGACATTGAAAGACTATGCAAATTCCTTATGGGCAGTGAACCAGGGCCTGGATCGAATCTGAGTCCTCAGTGCCATGAGGCAGCAGCGCTAAACACTACGCCACCGTGCTGCACCTCGCTCCCGTTCATTTTAAATCTCAGCTCTGACTTTCAGTTTTCGGGTTGCGAGATGACAGGAGAAGCAGAAAGTGCGGTAGCGAGCAAGGATTACCGGGTGCTACCCAACGGCTGTCCCGGCGAGACTACCACTGGTCTCTAACGCCAACTCTAAGCTCCTGCTCTTTTTAGATCTCTGCTCTTACTCTCAGCTCCTGTTCTTCTTAAAACTACACTCTGTCTCTCAGCTCCCGCTCTTTTTAAATCTCCACTCTGACTCTCAGCACCCGCTCTTTTTAAATCTCCGCTCTGACTCTCTGATCCTGTTCTTTATAAATCTCCGCTCTGAATCTCTGCTCCCGCTCTTTTTAAGTTCTGCTCTGACTTCCTGCTCCCACTCTTTTTAAATCTCCGCTCTGACTCTCTGCTCCCGTTCTGACTCTCAGCACCCGCTCTGACACTCAGCTCCCACTCTTTAAATCTCCGCTCTGACTCTCTGCTCCCGCTCCGACTCTCAGCCCCCACTCTGACACTCAGCTCCCACTCTTTTTAAATCTCCGCTCTGACTCTCTGATCCTGCTCTTTATAAATCTGCGCTCTGACTCTCTGCTTCCGCTCTTTTTAAGCTCTGCTCTGACTTCCTGCTCCCGCTCTTTTTAAATCTCCACTCTGACTCTCTGCTCTCGCTCTGACACTCAGCTCCCACTCTTTAAATCTCCGCTCTGACTCCCTGCTCCCGCTCTGACTTTCAGCCCCCGCTCTGACACTCAGCTCCCACTCTTTAAATCTCCGCTCTGACTCTCAGCTCCCGCTCTTATTAAATCTCCGCTCTGACTCTCAGCTCCCGTTCTTTTAAATCCCCATTCTGACCCTCCGCTCCCGCTCTTTATAAATCTCCATTCTGACTCTCAGCTCCCGTTCTGACTCACTGCTCCCGCTCTGACACTCAGCTCCCACTCTGTTTAAATATCCGCTCTGCTCTCAGCTCCTGTTCTTCTTAAAACAACACTCTCACTCTCTGCTCCCGCTCTCACTCTCAGCTCCCGCTCTTTTTAAATCTCCACTCTGACTCTTTGCTCCGGCTCTTTTTAAATCTCCGCAATGTCACTCCGCACCCGCTCTTTTTAAATCCCCATTCTGACTCTCAGCTCCTGCTCTTTTAAGTCCTCTGCTATTACTCTCAGCTCCTGTTCTTCTTAAAACTACACTCTGACTCTCAGCTCCCGCTCTTTTTAAATCTGCACTCTGACTCTCTGCTCCCGCTCTGACTCTCAGCACCCGCTCTGACACTCAGCTCCCACTCTTTAAATCTCCGCTCTGACTCTCAGCTCACGCTCTGACTCTCTGCTCCCGCTCAGACTCTCAGCTACCGCTCTTTTTAAATCTCCGCTCTGACTCTCAGCTAGCGTTCTTTTTAAATCCCAATTCTGACCCTCCGCTCCCGCTCTTTTTAAATCTCCGCTCTGACTCTCAGCTCCCATTCTGACTCACTGCTCCCACTCTATTTAAATCTCCGCTCTGACTCTCAGCTCCTGATCTTTTTAAATCCCCATTCTGACCCTCCGCTCCACCTCTTTTTAAATATCCGCTCTGAATCTCTGCTAATGCTCTGACTCTCAGCACCCTCTCTGACACTCAGCGCCCACTCTTTTAATCTCCGCTCTGACTCTCTGCTCCCGCTCTGACTCTCAGCACCCGCTCTGACCCTCAGCTCCCACTCTTTAAATCTCCGTTCTGACTCTCTGCTCCCGCTCTGACTCTCAGCACCCGCTCTGACACTCAGCTCCCACTCTGACTCTCAGCTTCCACTCTGACTCTCAGCACCCGCTCTGACACTCAGCTCCCGCTCTTTAAATCTACGCTCTGACTCTCAGCTCCCGCTCTTTTTAAATCTCCGCTCTGACTCCGCTCCCGCTCTTTTTAAATCTCCGCTCTGACTCAGCTCCCGCTCTTTTTAAATCTCCGCTCTGACACTCAGCTCCCACTCTTTAAATCTCCGCTCTGACTCTCAGCTCCCGCTCTGACTCTCAGCTCCCGCTCTTTTTAAATCTCCGCTCTGACTCTCAGCTAGCGTTCTTTTTAAATCCCAATACTGACCCTCCGCTCACGCTCTTTTTAAATCTCCGCTCTGACTCTCAGCTCCTGTTCTTTTTAAATCCCCATTCTGACCCTCCGCTCCCCCTCTTTTTAAATATCCGCTCTGACTCTCTGCTAATGCTAGGACTCTCAGCACCCTCTCTGACACTCAGCTCCCACTCTTTTAATCTCCGCTCTGACTATCTGCTCCCGCTCTGACTCTCAGCACCCGCTCTGACACTCAGCTCCCACTCTTTAAATCTCCGCTCTGACACTCAGCTCCCACTCTTTAAATTTCCGCTCTGACTCTCAGCTACCGCTCTTTTTAAATCTCCGCTCTGACTCAGCTCCCGCTCTTTTTAAATCTCCGCTCTGACTCTCTGCTCCCGCTCTGACTCTCAGCACCCGCTCTGACACTCAGCTCCCACTCTGACTCTCAGCTTCCACTCTGACTCTCAGCACCCGCTCTGACACTCAGTTCCCGCTCTTTAAATCTACGCACTGACTCTCAGCTCCCGCTCTTTTTAAATCTCCGCTCTGACTCAGCTCCCGCTCTTTTTAAATCTCCGCTTTGACACTCAGCTCCCACTCTTTAAATCTCCGCTCTGACTCTCTGCTCCCGCTCTGACTCTCAGCTCCCGCTCTTTTTAAATCTCCGCTCTGACTCTCAGCTAGCGTTCTTTCTAAATCCCAATACTGACCCTCCGCTCACGCTCTTTTTAAATCTCCGCTCTGACTCTCAGCTCCTGTTCTTTTTAAATCCCCATTCTGACCCTCCGCTCCCCCTCTTTTTAAATATCCGCTCTGACTCTCTACTAATGCTCTGACTCTCAGCACCCTCTCTGACACTCAGCTCCCACTCTTTTAATCTCCGCTCTGTCTATCTGCTCCCGCTCTGACTCTCAGCACCCGCTCTGACACAGCTCCCACTCTTTAAATCTCCACTCTGACTCTCTGCTCCCGCTCTGACTCTCAGCACCCGCTCTGACACTCAGCTCCCACTCTGACTCTCAGCTTCCGCTCTGACTCTCAGCACCCGCTCTGACACTCAGCTCCCGCTCTTTAAATCTACGCTCTGACTCTCAGCTCCCGCTCTTTTTAAATCTCCGCTCTGACTCAGCTCCCGCTCTTTTTAAATCTCCGCTCTGACTCAGCTCCCGCTCTTTTTAAATCTCCGCTCTGACACTCAGCTCCCACTCTTTAAATCTCCGCTCTGACTCTCAGCTCCCGCTCTTTTTAAATCTCCGCTCTGACTCAGCTCCCGCTCTTTTTAAATCTCCGCTCTGACTCTCTGATCCTGCTCTTTATAAATCTCCGCTCTGACTCTCTGCTACAACTCTTTTTAAGCTCTGCTCTGACTTCCTGCTCCCGCTCTGACTCTCAGCACCCGCTCTGACACTCAGCTCCCACTCATTTTAAATCTCCGCTCTGACTCTCAGCTCCTGATCTTTTTAAATCCCCATTCTGACCCTCCGCTCCACCTCTTTTTAAATATCCGCTCTGACTCTCTGCTAATGCTCTGACTCTCAGCACCCTCTCTGACACTCAGCGCCCACTCTTTTAATCTCCGCTCTGACTCTCTGCTCCCGCTCTGACTCTCAGCACCCGCTCTGACCCTCAGCTCCCACTCTTTAAATCTCCGTTCTGACTCTCTGCTCCTGCTCTGACTCTCAGCTCCCGCTCTTTTTAAATCCCCATTCTGACCCTCCGCTCCCGCTCTTTTTAAATCTCCGCTCTGACTCTCTGCTCCCGCTCTGACTCTCAGCACCCGCTCTGACACTCAGCTCCCACTCTGACTCTCAGCTTCCACTCTGACTCTCAGCACCCGCTCTGACACTCAGCTCCCGCTCTTTAAATCTACGCTCTGACTCTCAGCTCCCGCTCTTTTTAAATCTCCGCTCTGACTCAGCTCCCGCTCTTTTTAAATCTCCGCTCTGACTCAGCTCCCGCTCTTTTTAAATCTCCGCTCTGACACTCAGCTCCCACTCTTTAAATCTCCGCTCTGACTCTCAGCTCCCGCTCTGACTCTCAGCTCCCGCTCTTTTTAAATCTCCGCTCTGACTCTCAGCTAGCGTTCTTTTTAAATCCCAATACTGACCCTCCGCTCACGCTCTTTTTAAATCTCCGCTCTGACTCTCAGCTCCTGTTCTTTTTAAATCCCCATTCTGACCCTCCGCTCCCCCTCTTTTTAAATATCCGCTCTGACTCTCTGCTAATGCTAGGACTCTCAGCACCCTCTCTGACACTCAGCTCCCACTCTTTTAATCTCCGCTCTGACTATCTGCTCCCGCTCGGACTCTCAGCACCCGCTCTGACACTCAGCTCCCACTCTTTAAATCTCCGCTCTGACACTCAGCTCCCACTCTTTAAATTTCCGCTCTGACTCTCAGCTCCCGCTCTTTTTAAATCTCCGCTCTGACTCAGCTCCCGCTCTTTTTAAATCTCCGCTCTGACTCTCTGCTCCCGCTCTGACTCTCAGCACCCGCTCTGACACTCAGCTCCCACTCTGACTCTCAGCTTCCACTCTGACTCTCAGCACCCGCTCTGACACTCAGCTCCCGCTCTTTAAATCTACGCACTGACTCTCAGCTCCCGCTCTTTTTAAATCTCCGCTCTGACTCAGCTCCCGCTCTTTTTAAATCTCCGCTCTGACTCTCTGCTCCCGCTCTGACTCTCAGCTCCCGCTCTGACACTCAGCTCCCACTCTTTAAATCTCTGCTCTGAGTCTCTGCTCCCGCTCCGACTCTCAGCTCCCACTCTTTAAATCTCCGCTCTGACTCTCTGCTCCCGCTCTTTTAAAATCTCCACTCTGACTCTCTGCTCCCGCTCTGACTCTCAGCATCCGCTCTGACACTCAGCTCCCACTCTTCAAATCTCCGCTCTGAGTCTTGCTCTCGCTCCGACTCTCAGCTCCTGCTCTGACACTCAGCTCCCACTCTTTAAATCTCCGCTCAGACTCTCAGCTCCCGCTCTGACTCTCTGCTCCCGCTCTGACTCTCAGCTCCCGCTCTTTTTAAATCTCCGCTCTGACTCTCAGCTAGCGTTCTTTTTAAATCCCACTTCTGACCCTCCGCTCCCGCTCTTTTAAATCTCCGCTCTGACTCTCAGCTCCCGTTCTGACTCACTGCTCCCACTCTTTTAAATCTCCGCTCTGACTCTCAGCTCCTGTTCTTTTTAAATCCCCATTCTGACCCTCTGCTCCCCTTCTTTTTAAATATCCGCTCTGACTCTCTGCTAATGCTCTGACTCTCAGCACCCTCTCTGACACTCAGCTCCCACTCTTTTAATCTCCGCTCTGACTCTCTGCTCCCGCTCTGACTCTCAGCACTCGCTCTGACACTCAGCTCCCACTCTTTTTAGATCTCTACTCTTACTTTCAGCTCCTGTTCTTCTTAAAACTACACTCTGACTCTCAGCTCCCGCTCTTTTTAAATCTCCACTCTGACTCTCTGCTCCCGCTCTGACTCTCAGCACCCGGTCTGACACTCAGCTCCCACTCTGACTCTCAGCTCCCGCTCTGACTCTCAGCTCCCGCTCTGACACTCAGATCCCACTCTTTTTAAATCTCCACTCTGACTATCTGCTCCCGCTCTGACTCTCAGCACCCGCTCTGACACTCAGCTCCCACTCTTTAATTCTCAGCTCTGAGTCTCAGCTCCCGCTCTTTTTAAATCTCCGCTCTGACTCAGCTCCCGCTCTTTTTAAATCTCCGCTCTGACTCAGCTCCCGCTCTTTTTAAATCTCCGCTCTGACTCAGCTCCCCCTCTTTTTAAATCTCCGCTCTGACTCTCTGATCCTGCTCTTTATAAATCTCCGCTCTGACTCTCTGCTACAACTCTTTTTAAGCTCTGCTCTGACTTCCTGCTCCCGCTCTGACTCTCAGCACCCGCTCTGACACTCAGCTCCCACTCATTTTAAATCTCCGCTCTGACTCTGTGATCCTGCTCTTTATAAATCTCCGCTCTGACTCTCTGCTCCCGCTCTTTTTAAGCTCTGCTCTGACTTCCTGCTCCCGCTCTTTTTAAATATCCGCTCTGACTCTCTGCTCCCGCTCTGACTCTCAGCACCCACTCTGACACTCAGCTCCCACTCTGACTCTCAGCTCCCACTCTGACTCTCAGCTCCAGCTCTGACACTCAGCTCCCGCTCTTTAAATCTCCACTCTGACTCTCTGCTCCCGCTCTGACTCTCAGCACCCGCTCTGACACTCAGCTCCCACTCTGACTCTCAGCTTCCACTCTGACTCTCAGCACCTGCTCTGACACTCAGCTCCCGCTCTTTAAATCTACACTCTGACTCTCAGCTCCTGCTCTGACACTCAGCACCCACACTTTAAATCTCCCATTTGACTCTCAGCTCCCGCTCTTTTTAAATCTCCGCTCTGACTCTCAGCTCCCGCTCTTTTTAAATCTCCGCTCTGACTCTCAGCTCCCGCTCTTTTTCAATCTCCGCTCTGACTCCCTGATCCTGCTCTTTATAAATCTTCGCTCTGACTCTCTGCTCCCGCTATTTTTAAGCTCTGCTCTGACTTCCTGCTCCCACTCTTTTTAAATCCTCTCTGACTCTCTG
>NC_052151.1:8421903-8568997 GCF_902713615.1 Scyliorhinus canicula | reverse complement strand
ATTTTAAATCTCCGCTCTGACTCTGTGATCCTGCTCTTTATAATCTCCGCTCTGACTCTCTGCTCCGCTCTTTTTAAGCTCTGCTCTGACTTCCTGCTCCCGCTCTTTTTAAATATCCGCTCTGACTCTCTGCTCCCGCTCTGACTCTCAGCACCCACTCTGACACTCAGCTCCCGCTCTTTAAATCTCCACTCTGACTCTCTGCTCCCGCTCTGACTCTCAGCACCCGCTCTGACACTCAGCTCCCCACTCTGACTCTCAGCTTCCACTCTGACTCTCAGCACCCGCTCTGACACTCAGTTCCCGCTCTTTAAATCTACACTCTGACTCTCAGCTCCTGCTCTGACACTCAGCACCCACACTTTAAATCTCCCATTTGACTCTCAGCTCCCGCTCTTTTTAAATCTCCGCTCTGACTCTCAGCTCCCGCTCTTTTTAAATCTCCGCTCTGACTCTCAGCTCCCGCTCTTTTTCAATCTCCGCTCTGACTCCCTGATCCTGCTCTTTATAAATCTTCGCTCTGACTCTCTGCTCCCGCTATTTTTAAGCTCTGCTCTGACTTCCTGCTCCCACTCTTTTTAAATCTCCTCTCTGACTCTCTGCTCCCGCTCTGACTCTCAGCTCCCGCTCTGATTCTCTGCTCCCACTCTGACTCTCAGCACCCGCTCTGACACTCAGCTCCCACTCTTTAAATCTCCGCTCTGAGTCTCTGCTCCCGCTCCGACTCTCAGCTCCCACTCTGACTCTCAGCACCCGCTCTGACACTCAGCTCCCATTCTTTAAATCTCCGCTCTGACTCCCTGCTCCCGCTCTGACTCTCAGCACCCGCTCTGACACTCAGCTCCCACTCTTTAAATCTCCGCTCTGACTCTCAGCTCCCGCTATTATTAAATCTCCGCTCTGACTCTCAGCTCCCGTTCTTTTTAAATCCCCATTCTGACCCTCCGCACCCGCTCTTTTTTAATCTCCATTCTGACTCTCAGCTCCCATTCTGACTCTCAGCTCCCGTTCTGACTCTCTTCTCCCGCTCTGACTCTCAGCTCCCACTCTTTTTAAATATCCGCTCTGACTCTCAGCTCCTGTTCTTCTTAAAACTACACTCTCACTCTCTGCTCCCGCTCTCAATCTCAGCTCCCGTTCTTTTTAAATCTCCACTCTGACTCTTTGCTCCCGCTCTTTTTAAATCTCCGCAATGTCTCTCCGCCCCCGCTCTTTTTAAATCACCATTCGGACTCTCAGCTCCTGCTCTTTTTAGATCTCTACTCTTACTTTCAGCTCCTGTTCTTCTTAAAACTACACTCTGACTCTCAGCTCCCGCTCTTTTTAAATCTCCACTCTGACTCTCTGCTCCCGCTCTGACTTTCAGCACCCGGTCTGACACTCAGCTCCCACTCTGACTCTCAGCTCCCGCTCTGACTCTCAGCTCCCGCTCTGACACTCAGATCCCACTCTTTTTAAATCTCCACTCTGACTATCTGCTCCCGCTCTGACTCTCAGCACCCGCTCTGACACTCAGCTCCCACTCTTTAATTCTCAGCTCTGAGTCTCTGCTCCCGCTCCGACTCTCAGCTCCCGCTCTGACACTCAGCTCCCACTCTTTAAATCTCCGCTCTGACTCTCAGCTCCCGCTCTTTTTAAATCTCCGCTCTGACTCTCAGCTCCCGTTCTTTTTAAATCCCAATTCTGACCCTCCGCTCCCGCTCTTTTTAAATCTCCGCAATGTCTCTCCACTCCCGCTCTTTTTAAATCCCCATTCTGACTGTCAGCTCCTGCTCTTTTTCGATCTCTGCTCTTACTGTCAGCTCCTGTTCTTCTTTATACCACACTCTGACTCTCAGCTCCCGCTCTTTTTACATCTCCACTCTGACTCTCTGCTCCCGCTCTGACTCTCTGCTCCCACCCTGACTCTCAGGTCCCACTCTTTAAATCTCCGCTCAGACTCTCTGCTCCCGCTCCGACTCTCAGCTCCCGCTCTGACTCTCAGCTCCCGCTCTTTTTAAATCTCCATTCTGACTCTCAGCTCCCGCTCTGACACTCAGCTCCCGCTCTGACACTCAGCTCCCACTCTTAAAACTCCGCTCTGAGCCTCTGCTCCCGCTCCGACTCTCAGCACCCGCTCTGACTCTCAGCTCCCACTCTGACTCTCAGCTCCCACTCTGACTCTCAGCTCCCGCTCTTTTTAAATCTCCGCTCTGACTCTCAGCACCCGCTCTGACTCTCAGCTCCCGCTCTGACTCTCAGCTCCCACTCTTTTTAAATCTCCGCTCTGACTCTCAGCACCCGCTCTGACTCTCAGCTCCCACTCTGACTCTCAGCTCCCGCTCTGACTCTCAGCTCCCGCTCTTTTTAAATCTCCGCTCTGACTCTCAGCACCCGCTCTGACTCTCAGCTCCCGCTCTGACTCTCTGCTCACACTCTTTTTAAATCTCCGCTCTGACTCTCTGCTCCCGCTCTGACTCTCAGCTCCCACTCTTTAAATCTCAGCTCTGACTCTCAGCTCCCGCTCTTTTTAAATCTCCGCTCTGACTCTGAGCTCCCGCTCTTTATAAATCTCCGCTCTGACTCTCAGCTGCCGCTCTTTTTAAATCTCCGCTCTGACTCTCAGCTGCCGCTCTTTTTAAATCTCCGCTCTGACTCTCAGCTCCCGCTCTTTTTAAATCTCCGCTCTGACTCTCAGCTCCCACTCTTTTTAAATCCCCGCTCTGACTCTCTGCTCCCGCTCTGACTCTCAGCTCCCGCTCTTTTTAAATCTCCGCTCTGACTCTCAGCACCCGCTCTGACTCTCAGCTCCCGCTCTGACTCTCTGCTCACACTCTTTTTAAATCTCCGCTCTGACTCTCTGCTCCCGCTCTGACTCTCAGCTCCCACTCTTTAAATCTCAGCTCTGACTCTCAGCTCCCGCTCTTGAGCTCGGGGCCGTGAGGCTGCAGGGCTAACTCACTGAGCCACCGTGCTGCGCTGCTCCCGCTCTTTTAAATCTCTGCTCTGACACTCAGCTCCTGCTCTTTTTAAATCTCCATTCTGACTGTCAGCTCCCGCTCTTTTTCAATCTCCGCTCTGACTCTCAGCTCCCGCTCTTTTTAAATCTCCGCTCTGACTCTCAGCTCCCACTCTTTTTAAATCCCCGCTCTGACTCTCTGCTCCCGCTCTTTTTAAATCCCCGCTCTGACTCTCAGCTCCCGCTCTGACTCTCAGCTCCCGCTCTGACTTTCACCTCCCCCTCTGACTCTCACCTCCCGCTCTGACTCTCACCTCCCCCTCTGACTCTCAGCTCCCGCTCTGACTCTCCGCTCCCGCTCTGACTCTCCGCTCCCGTTCTGACTCTCGGCTCCCGCTCTGACTCTCCGCTCCCGCTCTTTTTAAATCCCCGCTCTGACTCTCTGCTCCCGCTCTTTTTAAATCCCCGCTCTGACTCTCACCTCCCGCTCTGACTCTCACCTCCCCCTCTGACTCTCAGCTCCCCCTCTGACTCTCCGCTCCCGCTCTGATTCTCCGCTCCCGCTCTGACTCTCACCTCCCGCTCTGACTCTCACCTCCCCCTCTGACTCTCAGCTCCCCCTCTGACTCTCAGCTCCCCCTCTGACTCTCCGCTCCCGCTCTGACTCTCCGCTCCCGCTCTGACTCTCCGCTCCTGCTCTGACTCTCACCTCCCGCTCTGACTCTCACCTCCCCCTCTGACTCTCCGCTCCCGCTCTGACTCTCCGCCTACGCTTTTTTAAAATCTCCGCCCTGACTCTCAGCTCCCGCTCTTTTTAAATCCCCGCTCTGACTCTCAGCTCCCGCTCTGACTCTCAGCTCCCGCTCTGACTCTCAGCTCCCGCTCTGACTCTCAGCTCCCGCTCTGACTCTCACCTCCCACTCTGACTCTCCACTCCCGCTCTGACTCTCCGCCTCCGCTTTTTTAAAATCTCCGCTCTGACTCTCAGCTCCTGCTCTGACTCTCAGCTCCCGCTCTTTTTAAATCTCCGCTCTGACTTTCTGCTCCTGCTCTTTTTAAATCTCCGCTCTGATTCTCAGCTCCCGCTCTTTTTAAATCTCCGCTCTGACTCTCAGCTCCCGCTCTTTTTAATTCTCCACTCTGACTCTCAGCTCTCGCTCTTTTTAAATCTCCACTCTGACTCTTAGCTCCCGCTCTGACTCTCAGCTCCCGCTATTTTTAAATCTCCATTCTGACTCTATGCTCCCGCTCTGACTCTCAGCTCCCGCTCTGACTCTCAGCTCCCGCTCTGACACTCAGCTTCTGCTCGGACTCTCAGCTCCCGCTCTGACTCTCAGCTCCCGCTCTTTTTAAATCTCCATTCTGACTCTCAGCTCCTGCTCTTTTTAAGCTCTGCTCTGACTCTCCGCTCCCGCTCTTTTTAAATCTCCATTCTGACTCTCTGCTCCCGCTCTTTTAAATCCCCATTCTGACTCTCAGTTCCCTCTCTTTTTAAATCCCCATTCTGACTCTCAGCTCCCGCTCTTTTTAAATCCCCATTTTGACTCTCTGCTCCCGCTCTTTTTAAGTTCTGCTCTGACTCTCAGTTCCTGCTCTTTTAAAATCTTCCGCTCTGACTCACAGCTCTTTCTCTTTTTAAATTTCCGCTCTGACTCCACACTCTCGTGCTTTAAAAATCTCCCTCTCTGACTCTGAGCTCCTGCTCATTTTGAATTTCTGCTCTGACTCCCAGCTCCCGCTCTTTTTAAATGTACGCGCTGACTATCAGTTCCCGCTTTTTTTAAACCTTTACTCTGACTCTCAGCTCCTGATCTTTTTAAATTTCCACTCTGACTCTCAACTCCTCTTCTTTTTAAATCTAGATTCTTCAGTAGTTCAGACCAAGTTGAAGTTTCATGTCCAAATCCGTGAACTAGACTTTTGGAAGGACAAGAAGGCTCTGGAGATAATACCGAACATATATGGTAGATTAGTTCAGTGATGCAGGTTTACAACCACATTGAAAGCCTGGGGAAGCTGGTGCTGTTCTCTTCTGTGCGTAAAAGGCAGAGGACAATTGATCATAACTGCAGAGGAACAGTTTTGAATAGCTTAAAGTTGGATAATGACATGGTACAGAGTGAAGGTGATTGGCTAAAGGAGCAGAAGTGACATGAAGAAAAACCTATAATTCAATTATTTTGAATGCACTGCCTCAAAGGGTTCAAGATGCAGGCTTATTCTCAAGGAAGTCAATAAATAGGAACAAATTGCAGTTACAGTTCAGAGCTGAGGAGTAGAAGTAATTGTTCTGGTTTTTGACTTGATAGGCTGAATGGCCTTCTTCTGGACTGTACTGAGTCTATGGGCTGAATGATAGATGCGCTGTTGACCCCTCCTTTCCCAGCTGAAATGTTGGGGGTTGGTGGTGGAGGAGAGTGTCCTGGTGAAGAATGGCTTCTCCACAGCTAGAGGTGGGATTTCCGCCTCACTGTATCAGAATGTCCCACCTCAGGGAACCGGAATATCAGAGGCATCGTTACTGCCATGTTCACTGCCAATACTGCAGTTGGGGCTTGAACAGACTTTCAGTGATGAATCATAGAACATAGAACAGTACAGCACAGAACAGGCCCTTCAGCCCTCGATGTTGTGCCGAGCAATGATCACCCTACTCAAACCCACGTATCCACCCTATACCAGTAACTCAACAACCCCCCCCCCCCCAACCTTACTTTTTTAGGACACTACGGGCAATTTAGCATGGCCAATCCACCTAACCCGCACATCTTTGGACTGTGGGAGGAAACCGGAGCACCGGGAGGAAACCCACGCACACACGGGGAGGACGTGCAGACTCCGCACAGACAGTGACCCAGCCGGGAACCGAACCTGGGACCCTGGAGCTGTGGAGCATTGATGCTAACCACCATGCTACCGTGCTGCCCCTAAATCAGAACTTAGTAAGAGTCTGGTGGTCAATTTGAGAGGAGGACAGCTTGGTTAACAAGAGGCATGGGAGCATAGAATTTGAGGAACCATGGGAAAAAGGAAGCTGGCAGGTAATACATTCGATTGGCCCAGGTACCATTGAAGGAAGGACCCCTGACCATCACCAGTTAACCATTTGGCGTGGCCATACCAGTTAAGTTACTGCAGAGATAGGTTGGAGTCCTCAATTGAGGGACTCAGGTGGCACACTGGCATCTAATTCTACCCATGCTACTGGTAAAATTGTTTTGGGGCTAGGCAGGTTGTTGGGCAGCAGGCAGGCAGGCCACCCATCGGATTTAACGTGCTCCTCAACTTCAAACTCACTGGTGGCGGAAAGTTAAATCCAGCCCCAAGATTCTACAGCCTAATTTTCGTACCCTGTTAGTGATTTTTGGCAGACCTCCAGTTGTTCTTGTAAGTGAGGCAGAAGCTGTCCCATAATGTCATCTCCGACACAGCACTGGACAACAGTTGGAATTTCATGAGCCCGTTGCATAATTTTTATCCATGATTTATCGACATTTTGAAATCGCTTCGCTTCCTAGAGAGAAAATGTGATAACGTCATAACATAGACATAGAACAGTACAGCACAGAACAGGCCCTTCGGCCCTCGATGTTGTGCCGAGCAATGATCACCCTACTTAAACCCACGTAACCCGTATACCTGTAACCCAACAATCCCCCCCATTAACCTTACACTACGGGCAATTTAGCATGGCCAATCCACCTAACCCGCACATCTTTGGACTGTGGGAGGAAACCGTAGCACCCGGAGGAAACCCACGCACACACAGGGAGGACGTGCAGACTCCACACAGACAGTGACCCAGCCGGGAATCGAACCTGGGACCCTGGAGCTGTGAAGCATTGATGCTAACCACCATGCTACCGTGAGGCCCTAACGAGTCATCAACGTTTGCACAGTAAGAATTGCATTTGTCTCAAGATAATTCAATAGACAACTTCAGATCAATTCAGTTGACAAAAACATCTCTCTTAGCCCTTCAAGTGTTCCAATAAATCATAATTGAATATCAACACCAAATACATCTCTGCCCACCCCCGACTCTCTTGTATGTCACAAATTGAGATGTTGACACTCATCAGTAAGTGGAATTTCCCAATATTTTTTCAGAGTGTGGGTTTCAGTGAGCATGTAGCTTTCCAGCTGCAGAGCCAAGTTTTCTCTCCAGTTTTTCTGGTACTTTGCACAGAGAAACTGGGGATGAGGTTTCTGCCCTCTGGTGGGCGGGGGTTTGATGAAGCTGGCACTCAGAGCACCATCCTGAAAGGGCGCCCTGATCCACATTAGAAAGGAACTCCTCCCCCTCGCCCCAGGGGCGAGACTTACCTTTTGAGCATCCAGTGGGATCCCCTCGACTGCTTCACATTTTTAAATACCTGCATCGTCACATCGGCGAGGAATGAATATTCATTGAGGGTGAAACATATTGTGGGCAAGTCCTTTAATTATAATTAAATGCAATACAATTGAGGGCAGGAACCACATTATGTCACCAGCAAGAGGCAGAGGAAATCGGAAAATGTGATCCTCCTGGTGAGAATCCTGTTTTCTGGCTCGTGTGAATATTTAGGCCTGTGTCGCCATTTACATTGATGGCAAATGCAAACTCAAAATCATGTTTTACAGTGAAGTCCAAAATGAATGCTGACCAATCAAATCTACAGTGAATAACAGAATAGTTACTGAACAGGGTCACAGCACAGATGGGGGTCATTCAACCCGTCGCATATGTGCATTTGAAGAGCATCCAGCTATTGACACTTCCCTGTCTTCTCACTGTAACCATGTGCATTTTTGCACATAAACCAATTCAATTTTGATGGCTCATTAAAAAGACTAACAACACCAGGTTAAAGTCCAACAGGTTTGTTTGGAGTCACTGGGCGCAATTCTCCGAAATGGAGACAGAGTGTTCGCGCGTCGTGAATGCCGTCGTGTTTCACGACGGCGCGAAACGGGCACGACCGATTCTGGCCCCCTCAGGGGGCCAGCACGGCGCTGGAGCAGTTAAAATGGACACCGTGCCAACCCGCGCATGCGCAGTTGGGCCGCACCAACCCGTGCATGCGTGGGGGATGTCTCCGACGAAATGGCGTGGGATTTCAGGGGCCGACCGTGCAACAATATAGGCCCAGGGGGGAAGAGGCCGGCACGCCGCTCGGTGGGCCCCAATCGAGGGCCAGACCCCATCAGACACCGCCCACCCCCGGGGACGGAGACCCCTCACCCCCCACAGGCTGCCCCCCGGCCATTCGCGCAGAGTTCCCACCAGCAGTGACCAGGTGTGGATGGCGCCGGCGGAACTCTACTTTTTCCACGAGGCTGCTCGGCCCATCTGGGCCGGAGAATCAGCGGCCCTGCCGCGCACAACCACCTCGGTGGTTGCGGCGATTCTCCGGCCCCGGCGCGGAGCTCGGAGAATCGCGCCCATTAGATTTCGGAGCACTGCTCATTAATCAGGTCACTCGTTACATCGATATGAAGCAAGGTGGCTGCAGAAGGACTTGGACAAGTTAGGAGAGTGGACAATGAAGTGGCAAATGAAATACAATGTGGAAAAGTGTGAGGTTATGCATTTTGGAAGGAGGAATGTAGGCATAGACTATTTTCAAAATGGGGAAATGCTTCGGAAATCAGAACATAACATAAAACATGGAACCCACCGAGTCTGCACTGACCTACTTAAGCGCTCACTTCCACCCTATCCCCGTAACCCAATAACCCCTCCTAATCTTTTTGGTCACTAAGGGCAATTTATCATGGCCAATCCACCTAACCTGCACATCTTTGGTCTGTGGGAGGAAACCGGAGCACCCAGAGCAAACCCACACAGACTCTGTACAGACAGTGACCCAGCGGGGAATCAATTCTGGGACCCTAACACTATGAAGCTACAGTGCTGTCCACTTGTGCTACCGTGCTGCCAAAAGCACAAAGGGACTTGGGAGTCCTTGTTCACAATTCTCTTAAGGTTAACATGCAGGTTCAGTCGGCATTTAAGAAGGCAAATGCAATGTTAGCATTCATATCAAGAGGGCTAGAATACAAGACCAGGGATGTACTTCTGAGGCTGTAGAAGGCTCTGGTCAGACCCCATTTGGAGTATTGTGAGCAGTTCTGCACCCTGTATCTGAGGAAGGATGGGCTGGCCTTGGAAAGGGTCCAGAGGAGGTTCACAAGAATGATCCCTGGAATGAAGAACTTGTCATATGAGGAACATTTGAGGACTCTGGGTCTGCACTCATTGGAGATTAGGATGAGGATGAGAGGGGATCTTATTGAAACTTACAAGATACTGCGAGTTCTGGATAGAGTGGAAGTGGAGAAGATGTTTCCACTTGTAGGAAAAACTAGAACCAGACGACACCATCTCAGACTAAAGGGACAATCCTTTAAAACAGAGATGAGGAGGAATTTATTCAGCCAGAGGGTGGTGAATCTGTGGAACTCTTTGCCGCAGAAGGCTGTGGAGGCCAATTCACTGAGTGTTTTCAAGACAGAGTTAGATAGGTTCATGATTAACAAGGGGATCAGAGGTTATGGGGAGAAGGCAGGAGAATGGGGATGAGAAAATTCCAGCCATGAATGAATGGCATAGCAGACTCGATGGGTGAGTGGCCTAATTCTGCTCCTAAGTCTTATGGTCTTATGAACTCCCTTCTCACCACTGCCTTCAAAGCCTCCCATACCATGGCCACTGAAACCTCTCCCATGTCATTTACTTCCACAAACCTTCGGATGGCCTTCCTGACACAAACTTTCCTCAGCCAGGTCTGGTCTACCACCCTCAGGTGTGACTACTGTATCATAGAATCATAGAATCTACAGCGCAGAAGGAGGCCATTCGGCCCATCGAGTCTGCACCAGCTCTTGGAAAGAGCACCCCACTTAAGTGCACGCCCCACCCCATCCCCGCAACTCATCAACCCCACCTCACATTTTTGGACTCTAAGGGCAATTTATCATGGCCAATCCACCTAACCCACACATCTTTGGACTGTGGGAGGAAACCGGAGCACCTGGAGGAAACCCACACAGACACGAGGAGAACGTGCAGACTCTACACAGACGGTGACCCAAGCCGGGAATCGAACCTGGGACCCTGGAGCTGTGAAGCAACTGTGCTAATCACTGTTCTACCATGTTATCATCACCACGTCTGCCTCCAAATCTTTCAATGCGCGATTACGGGGGCCCTCTTGACTGACTCTCACGTTCCATGTTGTCATTTCATTTTTCATTTCATTCATTTCATTTTCATTTCATTTCATTTTCATTTCATTTCATTTCATCAGCCTGGTTGAGGGGCACCCGCCCCGGGGGCATCCCCCCCTTCTCATGGAGGAAGCTCACCAGCTGCTCTGTTGACCACCAAGTGGGCTGGATCGGTCCTTGACCCTCTGTCATCTTCTCCTGTGTCACAGGCACCACACCAACTTTCGCCAACTTTCCCTTTGTCGACCACATCTGGTCCACGAATCCATGCCCCGCTGGGGCATTCTCTTCCTCCACCCCTCCTGCACCTCTTTCAATCTCACAGCCCAGCCATTAACCGGGGAAAGGTCCAAATGTCTACCACGAGCGGGAGCCACCAAATATGCAACCAATCACACCATGCTGCCAGCGTGAAAACTTGCGACGGAGGCCACTGAACGACAGGGGGCTGTTGTATGGAAATGGGGCTAAAGTGGTGATAATTGGTTTCTCACGATGCTACGGTGAGATCCTGATTTTGCCTGTGGAAGCAGGCTGATTGCATCGCAAACTGTTTGGCGTCCGGCGCGGATCTCGTTTCAGGCCTCTCCTGCTATTCACCGGCCTCGTTACGCTTGAGTCGGAACAAGGCCGGAGGGTCGCGCCCATACTTTCATTTAAGTTATCCTCTTATACTCACATGAATGGTGGTACACAAATGACTTCTTTTGAAAATCGCTTATTGTCACGAGTAGGCTTCAAATGAAGTTACTGTGAACAGCCCCGAGTCGCCACATTCCGGCGCCTGTTCAGGGAGGCTGTTACGGGAATCGAACCGTGCTGCTGGCTTGCTTTGGTCTGCTTTCAAAGCCAGCAATTTAGCCCAGTGAGCTAAACAGTGAGGTCCGACTTGCTAAATCATGACCTATTTCACTTAATTCAGACTGCAGGGCTGGGATTCTCCTTTCCAGTCCCCACGCCGGTAGGAAAACCGGCGCCAAGGGGTTGGTTTAGCTCACTCGGCTAAATCGCTGGCTTTTAAAGCAGACCAAGCAGGCCAGCAGCACGGTTCGATTCCCGTTCCAGCCTCCCCAGACAGGCGCCGGAATGTGGCGACTAGGGGCTTTTCACAGTAACTTCATTGAAGCCTACTCGTGAGAATAAGTGATTTTCATTTCATTTCATTTTCAATGACTCCGGCATCAAAGGGCTCTGAAGGTGAGGAATTCACACCTGTCTCTGGGGCTCATTGGACAGAGGAGGGATTGGCGCCGTTTCAGCCGGCACTGAAGGGACTGCGCGAGTTTGCGCATGCGCGGAACGGCAATCAGATTTTGGCACATGCGCAGGGAGTTCTCTTCTCTGCACCAGCCATGGCGGAGCCCTACAGGGGCCGACGCAGAAGGAAGAAGTGCCCCCACGGAACAGGCCCGCCTGCAAATTGGTGGGCTCCGATCGCAGGCCAGGCCACTGTGGGGGACCCCCTGGAGTCGGATTCCCCCCCCCCCCCCACCGAGGACCGCCCATGCCGACTTACCTGCCAGGTTACCTGGCGTGAGTCCCGCCCCGCCCAAAAAACGGAGAATATGACAGCCGGCGTTGGGGCAGCGTGGTGGGATACCCGCCGCCCCCCCCCCCCCGGGGATTCTCTGACCCGGCATGGGATCGGAGAATCCCACCCCAGAACTCCATTCCTCCTTCTACCTATGTCAGTGGTACTCATGTGAAAATTAGCTGGCTCTTCATCCTCCTCCTCAGGGCATTCTGCAGCCATTCAGTCATATCCATGATCTTGGAACCACAGAGCCAAAATAACATCCTGGATTCAGGTCTGTAGCAGAAACACCTGCCTGTTCCACTGACAAATCTCCTATTAGTATTGTTTTTCCGGTCTTTTTTATGTCTACTTATACAGCTGTGCCACCTGTGGTACCATGGACATGACTCTGGCTGCAGTCCCGAGGTGAACCATCGCTCTTCAGTACTGAATACTGGTTGTAGAGTGTGATGAACTTTACCACCTGCCTGTTTCTACTTGACTGGATTGGGCATCACAATTTCCTCTCTCCAGCCATCCTCTTAAGTTGCAGCACTGGCTGCATTTATGAACATGTTATCCAGGAAGTTCTCAATCATTATATTATAGCTTACAAAATTGTCATGGGGCTCATCAAGGTGGATGTAAGAAGGATGTTTACCCTAGTTTAGGGTCCTAGAACTGAGGACACAGTCTACGAATACAATGTAAGCCATTTAGGACTGAGAGGTGCAAAGGAAATTGACCAGGATGTTATCTGGGCTGGAGAACATAGGAACATGGGAACGGGAAGAGGTCATTCAGCCCCTCGAGCCTGTCCACTGAGATCATAATTTGGATAGATGACTTTCTATGCCATTATTAATGAATAATGTGAATAATTGAGGCCCTAACACAGATGCCTTTGGTACACCACTAGTCATATCCTACCAAATGGAGTACTTACCCATTATCCCCACTCTCTGTCATCTGCCACTCAACCAATTTCCTAACCATGTCAACAATTTGCCCTCAACTCAGTCGGTGTTTTTTAAAATAATCTTTATTAGTGTTACACTGCAATGAAGTTACTGTGAAAATCCCCTAGCTTCTGCCTTAGTTAACCGTCTCCTATGTTGGACTTTATCAAATACCTTCTGGAAGTCCATATAAATAACATCCATAGATATTCCCCTGTCCACTACCTTAGTCATCACTTCAAAAAAATTGAACAAAATTAGTCAGGCATGATCTTCCCTTCACAAATCCATGCTGGGCCTCAATGATAGACCAAATTTTTCAAGGTGTTCCATTATTCCATCCCTGATAATAGACTGCAGAAATCTCACCACCGCACCCCAACATGGAAACAGAAAATAGGAGCAGGAGAATGTCATTCAGCTCTTCAAGTCTGCTTCACCATTCATATGATCATGGCTGATCATCCAACTCAATAGCCTAATTCCACTTCCCCCCATATTCTTTAATCCGCTTCACCCCAAGTGCTATATCTAACTGCTTCTTGATGTTTTGGCCTCAACTACTTTCTGTGGTAACAAATTCCACAGGCTCCACAGGGGAGTTTCAGTTGTGAAGAGAGATTGGATATAGACTGGGTTTTTGGAGCAGGGGAGACTGAGGGGGGACATGATTGAGATGTATAAAATTAGGAGGGGCATAGATTGAGTAGACAGGAACAGACATTTCCCCTTGGTGGAAGGATTAATGACCAGGGGGCATAGAATTAAGGTAAGGGGCAGTGAATGTAGAGGGGATGTGAGGAAAAGCTTTTTCACCCAGAGGATTGTGGGAGTCTGGAACTCACTGCCTGAAAGGGTGCCAGAGGCAGAGGCCCTCATAACATTTAAGAGGTATTTAGATGTAAACTTGTGATGTCAAGGCATATAAAGCCGTGGGTCAAGTACTGGGAAATGGAATTAGAATACTTAGGTGGTTGTTTTTGAGTGGCGCAACCATGATGGGCCAAAGGGCATTTTCTGTGCTGTAGATCCTGATGACTCAATGATGAGGAATTTCTTCACTCAGAGGATGGTGAATCTTTGGAATTCTCCATAACCCCAGGGTTATGGAGGTCCACTCAATGAGTACATTCAAGACAGGGATCGATAGATTTCTATATATTAATGATATCAAAGGATATGGGGATAGCGTGGGCAAATAACATTGAGGTAGAAGATTATTCATGATCTAGTTGAACAGCAGAACAGGCAGGATTATTCTTTGCCTATTTTGCATGTTCCTAACCTCGTGGATGATTCCTGGTGACGCTCGATGCGTTTCAAGTTACGAAACCGAAGGACATGGACCACGGAAATAATGCCCCTGGTAGGCCACGTGCCCGGACCGCCCACACAATAAAGGCACAGTCCCATATGAGGCCCCCCTGCCCTTCGATCGGCCCACCCCCGACTATGGCGGCAACGGACTGAGTCTGCAGCCGCCTCATGAGTTTCCCGAATGGCTGGGACCATATTAGAAACACGTCATTGAGACTTCGGCAGGTCGGGGAGGAGAATAGCGGGGCAGGCCTCAAGCAATGGTCCCAGGTGGGGGATAAGCGGTGGGGCCTACTTTTCGGGGGGCTGGAGAATCAAGGAACCGGCGCCGGTCCCAATTCCATGTGTGAAACTGGATTTCGGCGTCAGGGTGCGGAGAATTCAGCCCATGTTATTTTCTAATTGATCTGCGAGAGAATTAAAACAGCCAACAAGAAACACAAAACTAGGTGATGCTGAATTTCTGGATGTTATAAATTACCTGTGGCAGTTGTTTGGCAATATCTCCTCCAACAAATACAGCCTCCAGATAAACCCAAAGGTTTTGTACTAATAGCCACTGTTCTATTATAGTTGTGCATGTGGTCAGATTGTGCATCCAGAGCTGAATATCCTTTTTGTAGTAAGCATTATACCTGTAAGTGAAAAATAATTCGAGAAATCAAATAAATTCTGCTGAATTAAAGGACTAATCAATCGAACCATAAACGGAAATTGTAGTAATCCTCACGGGACACATGGCACAAGCTTGCTAATATTCCCCGTGTGGCTCGAGGAGTATTAACTCCCCCACTCACCCTAGGACAGGGCTACATTGTATATAATGTCAGTCAGAATGTAACAGGCAACCGAGAGAAAGGACCAGGTCCATTGTGTACATAACACTGAGTTAATAAATAAGTTCAGGGCGAATTTCTCCGGCCCCCACGACGGGTCGGAGAATAGCGGGAGGGCCTTCCCGACATTTTTCCCGCCCTCCCGCTATTGTCTCCCCCCCCCCCGCCCAACTCCCGACACGAATCGCTGCCGCCGTTTTTTTACGGCCGGCAGCAATTCACAGCTGTTCGATGGGCCGAAGTCCCGGCCCTTTACGCTGTTTTTACGAACGGCAAACAGACCTGGTCTGGCCGTTCGTAAAAACGGCGGGAACAACTCGCTTTTTATAACCATGGCACCGATTGGCACGGCGGTACCACGGCCGTGCCAAGGGTGCCATGGGCCCGCGATCGGTGGGCACCGATCGCGGGCAGCGGGCCCGATGCCCGCGCACTATTTGTCCTTCCACCGCCCCGCAGTATCCATTCGCGGGGCGGCTGAGGGGCATCCCGGCCCGCGCATGCGCGGGTTTAGCGCAAATACGCGATGACGTCATCCGCGCATGCGCGGGTTGGAGTCTTCCAATCCGCGCCTGTGCGGCTGACGTCATATGACGCGTCAGCCGGCGCTAACTCCGGCAAGCGGGCTTAACGAAATTCGTTAAGCCCGTGATGCCGGAGCTTGCGGCGTCGGGCTGCTAGCCCCAACCGGGGACCAGAATCGGTTCCCGGTCGGGAAGGGGCGCGCTGGCGTCAAACCCGCCCGGGTTTGACGCCAGCCTTACGATTTCTCCCGTTTTGGGAGAATCGCGCCCTCAGTTTTTACTCGACTGACACCTGTTTGCCCTTACGATAGGAATAAGTGTATAGGGCGCGATTCTCCCAAAATGGTGGGCACCGATCGCGGGCCCATGGCACCCTTGGCACGGCCGTGGTACTGCCGTGCCAATCGGTGCCATGGTTATAAAAAGCGAGTCGTTCCCGCCGTTTTTACGAACGGCCAGACCAGGTGTGTTTGCCGTTCGTAAAAACAGCGTAAAGGGCTGGGACTTCGGCCCATCGAACAGCTGTGAATCGCTGCCGGCCGTAAAAAAACGGCGGCAGCGATTCGTGTCAGGAGTTGGGCGGGGGGGGGGGGGGGAGAATAGTGGGAGGGCGGGAAAAATGTCGGGAAGGCCCTCCCGCTATTCTCCGACCTGTCGTGGGGGTCGGAGAATTTTGCCCATAGTTCCTGTGGGATGCGAGTGTAGAAAGAAGCCATTTGATTGCACTGGGTGTCCAAATGATCAATTCACCTGGTGCCATTGCTCTACCTATTCTGCAGATTGTTTCTTTTCAAATAATCATCTGATTCCCTCTTGAATGTCTCAATTTAAACATAGAAACATGGGGCGCGATTTTGAGCTGCCCGCGCAGACTGCGGGATTGGCAGTGCGGGCAGAAAATCCCATGGGAATCGGGAACTGCCGGAGAGGTGGCATTTCCTGATTTTCCTCTCCACTCACTGGTGACATCATGAGAATCACATTGCCATCCGGATCGCAAACTCGCCTCCCCAGCAACCCCTCCACCTCAACCAGTGCCCAGGACCCTGCCAGACGTGATCCCGGATATGTAAACGGCGCTCTGGTCCCCGCCAGCGCCCTGGACCCTGCCAGACGCAATTACCTATCTTCCACAAGGGTTGATGTCTCCCATCTGATCCCAGGATCATCCATCAGCAGCCGCCGACCGAGGAAGCGAGGGAAACGGGGCGGTCTGCAGTTTAGACTGAAGCAACGCGGTTTCAAAACCCCTCTCCCCAGCATACTCCTGGCAAACGTCCAAGTGATTGAAAACAAGCTGGATGAACTTAACGCCAGACTTACCTCTCAGAGGGAAGTAAGAGACTGCTGTGTGCTCTGTTTCACAAAGACATGGCTCACCCCCCGCCTCACCGGACTGTGCCATACAACCTGAAGGCTTCTCTATTCACCGGGCAGACCGCACGGCATTTTCAGGCAAAGCGAAGGGTGGAGGGGTTTGCCTCCTCATCAACTCCTCCTGGTGCTTGGATGTGGCGACTCTGGTGACCTACTGCTCCCCAGACCTGGAATACCTGACCGTAAAGTGCCGCCCACACTATCTTCCATGTGAGTTCACTTCAGCCATTATCACAGCGGTCTACATCCCACTCCAGGCAGAAGTGAGGAAGGCGCTGGATGAACTGTAGTCATAAACAACTATGAAACAGAACACCCGGAGGCCTTTATCATCGTAGCCGGAGACTTCAACAAGGCCAACCATAAGAGTGTACTGCCAAAATTCCACCAGCACATCTCCTGTCCCACCAGGGGTGACAACACTCTGACCACTGCTACTCAAAAATCAAGGGTGCCTACCGTTCCATCCCCCGACTGCATTTTGGGAAATCAGACCATAAGACTGTGCTCCTTCTCCCAGCTTACAAGCAGAAACTCAAGCGGGAGAATCCAGCTAAGAAGGTTAGAACATAGAACAGTACAGCACAGAACAGGCCCTTCGGCCCTCGATGTTGTGCCGAACAATGATCACCCCACTTAAACCCACGTAACCCGTAACCCAACAATCCCCCCATTAACCTTACACTACGGGCAATTTAGCATGGCCAATCCACCTAACCCGCACATCTTTGGACTGTGGGAGGAAACCGGAGCACCCGGAGGAAACCCACGCACACACGGGGAGGACGTGCAGACTCCACACAGACAGTGACCCAGCCGGGGAATCGAACCTGGGACCCTGGAGCTGTGAAGCATTGATGCTAACCACCATGCTACCGTGAGGTTGTGCAGTGCTGGTCTGAGGAGACAGAAGAGCACTTACGTGACTGCTTAGAACTCAGCGACTAACTTAAATTAATGTGCCACCACCGTCACAGACAACTCGCAAGATTCATCGAACCTCACGAGATGTTGTGATCCGGACCACACCCTCACTGGGGTGTATTTAACTGATCTATTCGGCACATTTAGATATGCATGCGCCGTATTCTCCTGGGGCTCAGGAACTAACAGCCTCCTCAGCTAGGACTTGACCGGGCCCGGTTTAGTACACATCTTTGGACTGTGGGAGGAAACCGGAGCACCTGGAGGAAACCCACACAGACACGGGGAGAACGTGGAGACTCCGCACAGACAGTGACCCAAGTAATACCCCAAATGTGTCACCTACCCACCCATAAGCACTCCCCCTCGCTAGCAAAAAGAACAATTTCTAAAACGGAACAGTTCCTTATGATGGCCTTTCCCTTGTACGGAACGGGCAAGGCATCCAATGAACTGACCTACATGGCCTCAGCATTGGAACATCTGGCAAACGTAACGGCAACAGAAGCCAGGGACACTGGACAGGCACTGGCCGAGGTCTCAGCTGAGCTAGTGGCTGTCCGGACCGTGGCATTACAAAATCGACTGGCTTTGGATTATCTGTTAGCCTCGCAGGAAGGAACGTGCGCTATTGTGGGCCAAGAGTGCTGTACTTACATTCCAGATGGCTCTGAAAATATCACTAATCTGGCCGACCATATTAAGAAACAGGCTGCTCAAATTCAAGAAATTGGCAGTGAATTTCACGACGATAACCCGCTGGGTTGGCTCGGGTGGTTGGGTCATGGATTATTTGATTGGATCTTTAAGGCCTTTATTCTACTACTACTAATGCTACTAGGGATAGGATTGCTTGCCTGCTTGTGTAAATGCATTTTCAAACGAATCATGGATATACCTATTTAGCTAGTTGTCATGATATGACAAAAGGGGGGAGCGTGGTATTGTGCGAAGCAAGTAATGGCATGATGGGAAAACTAGTCAAGTTTTCTTGGTACAATTGAATTTAAACTGACTTCACATAACCTAAGGCACAAATACAAACAGCCAAGGTCAACTTGACCTGAGAACTGGCTGACTCTAAAACTCGGATAAGGCGCGTTCGTCATGAGACCAGAGCAGTCTAAATACATACGATAAGCTAAAAAACTGTCTCTTCCTGTACTTAAACAAATTTGCTCCATCTCTTAAAACAAAGACAAGATAATGATATGAGACCCCAGTCCCCTAAAGGTCAGCAAGGTGACGCCTTTGTAATGATTATTACTTATGTTTTACTTTTGATCAAATTCCTGACCAAGCTGTATTCATGTTATCTTGATCCTATAATGTATAAAAATCATCTTATTCTTTTGTGAGATTGCAGACTTGGAAGGGCACCAGCAGTTTGTACTTGACTGCCTTCCGACTTCAAGTCTCAGCCAATACTGCTAGCAGTTGTAATTCGTAAAATAAAGTTCAGTTTTGCTTACCTAATGAATGCTGTTTGAATCTTTCTATCACAGTACAGAAGCTGGGAAAATATTGACTACGACACTGTGACAAGGACAGAAACTTTAAAGAAACGATTAATTGGAATGAGGATGTCCCTGGCAAGGCCAGCATTTGTTGCCTATCCCTAACTATCTTGGGGAAGATCGTGTTGAGCTTTCTTTAACTTCTGCACTTCATCTCGTGCAGATCCACCCATTGACCACAGAGGTTCAAATATGGAGTTGTAGGAAACATAATTCGAGAAAAAACTACATTTTCAAAGACTTTGACAAATTCCACCAGTTGCTTAATTTCTTCAGCAAGTGCTATGTATCTAATAGGTTTGAGTTATCACGATGTTACAAGGGGAATGCAGCGCATGAAAACAAGGGTCAAAGCTGAGGCATATTGAGTCAGAAGGGCCAGGTGGCACAATATCTGGCTGAATGTTCAGTATGCCCCTTCCTAATTTTTGAAGCAAAAACAGGAAACTCTGGACAATCTCAGCAGGTCTGACAGCATCTGTGAACAAAGAACAGAGCTAACATTTCGAGTCTGGATAACTCTTTGTCAAAGTTCCAGAGATGCTGCCAGACCTGCTGAAATTCTCCAGTATTTTCTGTTTTTGTTTCAGATTCCAGCATCCACAGAAATTTGCTTTTCTCTCCAAATTTCTGAAGTTTACCCTGCTCAACCTCTCCTTTAAAACATTCACTCTTCCTTTACAACCATTTCTAAAACTGTTGTTGGTGTCTGTTAGAACTCCGACGAGATCCACTGGGATGACCTGATTCATATCGCCGTGGGGTTCGTGGAATACAAGCTCTCCCGCTGATTTGGTGGAGGCCCATCAGCAGGGCTCATTAATTCCCCGAGATAACAGCCGTCCCAGAAGGAAGCCGGTATCTTCGGATGGTGCCGGCTGGGATGACGGGGGCTATCCAATGCTGTACTTTCTTACTGTGAGTAGGAAATAAACTACTGGAGCTTAACTTTTCGGGACTCCTCCCTAATTATAATATTGGCAATGAGGACAAAACAGAACTACAGGTGGTGCTGCTGGACATGCAGACCTTAGCTGCATATGACCACAGGGGAACAAGATGAGCACTGGTTCAAAAATGCCACTCTTCGGGAGGCTCGACACTTTTGACGCGAGTATAGAAGAACTGGGCTCAATATGCTGAGCATATGTGTTACGTTTTCAGGGCGAATGCCATTACTGGAGAGGACTGCCAGAGGGTGATTCTCCTGATCACCTGTGGGGCCCTCACTTTTAGCGTTATAAAGAATCTAACCTACCCTGTGGCCCTCAGACTCCAAGGCGTTTGACGAATTGGTTGTGTTTGTGGCAGACAACTATGCCCCAAATCGCTGCTCATTGTCCAAAGATACTGGTTCAATACAGCTGTGAGAACCCTGGGGAAGTCCGTTACTGAGTTTCTGGCACGCTTACGCAAATTGGCTGAGTACTGAGATTATGGGCCATCCCTACTGGAGATGCTGAGGGACCGCCTTGTGTGCAAAGTTAACAATGTAGCAATCCAGAGGAAAATGATAACTGACCATTTTTGGACCTGAAAAGGGCCATCAAGATCTCCCTCTCATGGGAGAGTGTGGAGAAGAGAGTCCAGGATCTCTCCCTCTCATGGGAGAGTGTGGAGAAGAGAGTCCAGGATCTCCAGGGCATGTCAGAAATGGAGGTGATTAGTATCAGACTCCCCCTCCCCCCCCCCCCCCTCCCCACCCGACCCCCACCCTCCATTCAGGTGAGTGGCGGCTCCTAGGAACAAGTGTCAGGGTCTATGCCCATTGGTCTTTTAGAACTCCCACGAGATCCACTGAGATGACCTGATCGATATCCCCGTGGGGATCGTGGAATACAAGCTCTCCCGCTGATATGGTGGAGGCCCAACAGCAGGGCTCATTAATTCCCTGTGATAACAGACATCCCAGAAGGAAGCCGGTATCTTCGGATGGTGCGGCTGGGATGAGGGGGGCTATCCACTGAAAATGAAAGTAAAAATCGCTTACTGTCACAAGTAGGCTTCAAATGAAGTTACTGTGAAAAACCCCTGGTCGCCACATTCCGGTTCGGGGAGGCTGGTACAGGAATTGAACTGTACTGCTGGCCTGCCTTGGTCTGCTTTCAAAGCCAGTGATTTAGCCCAGTGTGCTAAACCAGCTCCTGCTGTACTTCCTCACTGTGAGTAGGAAATAAACTACTGGAACTTAACTTTTTGGGACTCCTCCCTAATTATAATATTGATGATGAGGACAAAACGGAATGACAGGTGGAGCTGCTGGACATACAGGCCACAGCTGCATATTACCACAACAAGATTAGCACTGTTTCAAAATTGCAACACTTCAGGAGATATGCGAGACGTTTCCCCTGAACCACTGGAGGAGGACTCACAGAGGTGCTGCACCCTTGGTCGGAGGAACCGCAGGGACCAGGAGCACCATGTTATTCAACTAACGCATTCCTCTGGTCAAGGGACATGCCCGCCTAGAGCCAGGACTTTCCTGCTCGTACAGTCTGACAAAGATAAATGCATGCAGTTAAACAGCATTGCCGCACCAGAGGTTGCCCCCCCATCAAAGCTCCAAAACCTAAGTCTAGGACCCTGTCAGCATCAACGGGTGTTGGTGTGCCAACAGGCGGCTGGCTTTGTCTCCGTGTTCGTACAGGGTCCCGCGCGCCTGCCGGAGTTGGTGCACTGCTTTCCTGGTGGAGAGCAGGTCAAAGTTCCTTTGTAGTTCTTTTCTCTCCGCCAGGAGCTCTACGGTCGGGGCCTCGGAGTATTTACGGTCTACCACCAGTATGGAGTCGACCAGCTTCTGCCTAGCCACCCTTTCCTCCCTATCTCTTTGCGCTTTGAAGGCAATGATTTCCCCTCTTAGTACGGCCTTAAGCGCTTCCCAGAACGTGGAGGATGATATCTCCCCGTTTTGGTTGTTCTCCGTGTACTCCGCTATGGCCCGCGCTATCCTTTCGCTGAAGGCCTTGTCAGCTAGTAAGGCACCGTCAAACCTCCATGTGGGGCGCTGGGCCCTTCCCGTCTCCAGCCGCACGTCCATGTAGTGTGGGGCGTGGTCTGATATCACAATTGCGGAGTATTCCACTTTGTCTATCCCTGGAAGCACCGTTTTCCCCACCACAAAGAAGTCAATTCTGGTGAACGCGTTGTGTACTGGGGAGAAGAAGGAGAATTCTTTCTCCCCCGTTTGGGCAAACCTCCAGGGGTCCACAGCTCCCATCTGCTCCATAAAGTGACCGAGTTCCCTTGCCATGTTTGAGGTTTTCCCCGTTTTGGGGTTTGATCTGTCCGTCTTTGGATCCTGTACACAGTTGAAGTCCCCCCCATGATTAGTCGATGCGTCGCTATGTCCGGGATTTCTGCCATGGTCTTTTTGATGAAGCTCGTGTCGTCCCAGTTGGGCGCGTACTCGTTGACTAGGACTACCGGCGCCCCATCCAGGGGTTGGGTCGTTGACCATGACATACCGCCCCCCCTGGGTCTGTAACCGTCTTTGTCGCCCTAAACATTGTCCTCTTGCCGATCAGTATCGCCACCCCCCTGGCCCTTGTCCCATAGCAGGAATGGTAGGTTTGTCCCACCCAGCCCTTTCTTACCCGCAGTTGGTCCTGCTCCCTCAGATGCGTCGCTTGGAGGAAGACTATGTCGGCCCTCATGTTTCTGAGGTGGGTGAGGACTCTAGATCTCTTCACTGGGCCGTTAAGTCCCCTTACGTTCCAGGTGATTATCCTGGTGGGGGGCTTCTGCCCCCTCGTTCCTGTGGGATTAAACATGTTTGTCTGGTGGACGAGCCCCTGCCCTCTGGGGTTTCCCTTTGTTAGGGGGCCTTCCAGGATGGCCGCTACCACCACTCTCCCCATGCGGTCGGGTCTCTCCGCTCCGGGGTTTCCCCTTGTCCTGGGGGCACCCGCCATGGCCGTCCACTGTGTGTCCGCCACGCGGGTAGTCCCCTGCACTCTGGGGGCCCCCCTTGCCCACAGACCGTACTGGGTGGGTGCTCGCAGCGGTTCCTTGTTCCGAGCCCTTGGTTGTGGTACTTTGTAGCTCTGTTCCTTTTCTGGCCTCTTTTGTCCCTTTGTCCCTACCTTTCCCCTCCCTGGTCTCTCACTCCCTGTGTGCCCCCCCCCTGGTCTCTCCCTCTACCCTCCTCCCCCGTATACCCCTCCGTTGCCCCTCTATCCCCTATTCCTGTCCCCATTTTCTCTCCCGACTTTGATGGGTGATCCCCCCCCTCCCCTGCCTGGCGCCTTCCCCCCTGTTGGGGGTGCGCTGCGGCATCTGCTTTGTTGCGTGCCCCCGGCGCTAGCTTTCCTGCTAGTACGGTGGCTCCCCTCTCGGAGGTTGTTGTCTCGCCTCTCCTCTACCTGGCCTCTACGGTTTTCTGCCCGCTCTTCCCCCATCCTACCCGTTGGCGTGTCGTTGCTCCTTGTCAGGGGTCCCTCGTACCTACCCAACCTGGTGTTTTTCCAGCTCGTGCTCCTCGACAAACCTATTCGCCTCAGCAGGGGCTGTAAAGAAATATTCCTTGTTTTGGTATGTGACCCAGAGTTTCGCTGGGTACAGCATACCAAAACGCACTTTGCTCCTGTAGAGAGCTGCTTTCGCTCTGTTAAACTCAGCCCGTTTTTTAGATATATCCATTCCAAGATCTTCATAAATTTGGATGGTGTGCCCTTCCCATTTGCAGGCTCTATTTTCCTTGGCCCAGCGCAGGATTGTCTCCCTATCCCGGTATCGGTGCAGTTTGGCTATGACTGCTCTCGGTTGTTCCCCTGCCTTGGGCTTCGGGCGCAGCGACCGATGTGCTCTGTCCAAATCCGGTGGGGTGGGGAAAGCGTTCCTCCCCACTAAGTTGCCCAGCATCGCAGCCACGTATGCTGTGGGGTTTCTACCCTCGGTCCCCTCTGGCAGGCCCACTATCCTAACATTTTGCCGTCTCAAGCTGTTTTCCTGGTCGTCTACCCTGCCCTTCAGGCTCCCCTGTGTTGTGCCCAGTCTCGCCACTTCCCTCTCCAGGGCCGTGACCCGGTCGCTCATGTCTGTCGCTGCTTTCTCCAGCTCTTTAATGGTTGCCTCATGGGCTTCCAGTTTCTCCCCTTGAGCTTCCAGTTTCTTCCCTTGGGCATCCATTTTCTCCTCCAATCTGGTCAGAACCTGCTGCACCCCTGACAGGGCCCTGGCCACTGCTGCCTGTACTGCGGCTTCTGCGTCTGCTTTCCCCTCTGCCTTGATTGCCTGCAGCTGCTCCCTCACCACCTTATTAAAGGCTTCCTTCCAATTCCAGCCCCCCTCTAGCCCCGGGGGAGAGGGCACCTGTCTGTCCGGCTCTTTTTGATGCGGCGATACATCCGTCCCGCCGCTTCGTGTGCTAATCCGCTCGCCTGAGCTGGCTTGCCCTTTGTCCCGTCTGCTTCTGGTGCCCCCTTTCCCTTGGCTCCCTTCTGGCATTTTTTTCTCCCCCTTCCCTTTCATCTTTTCTTCTCCCCTTGTTTTTCTTTTCCCCCTTTCTCCGCACCCTATTTTTATTTTATTTATTTGTTTATTAATTATTTTCTCCCCCCCCTTTTATGTAACTCCTCTCAGGTGGGCTTACTTTGATGGGAGTGGGTGTAAAAAGAGAGAAAATAATATATATATCCCTCCCCCTTTCTCTTTAACAGTTTTCTTTTTAAAATAAAATTCCTCTTCTTTTTTCCCCCCTTCCTCTCTCCTCACTCACGCAAGAGGGAGAGAGAGGATTTTGTCCAGTCCTTTGTCCTTGGGGGGGGGGGTGGAGATGCTGCTCAGGGACCGCGCTGGGGGGGGGGGAGGGGGGTGTGGAGACTCCGCTCCGGCCCTTGGGGGGGGGGCACCGCTCCTGCCTTCACCGCTGGGCCGCTCCTGCTGCCGCCGCTGCCGAGGATCCTCCGATGACCGGTTTGTTGGGGGGGGGGGGGGGGGGTGTTTGGGTGCACGTCCTTTTCCTTCCCTTCCCTGTTCTCCGCCGCTACGGGAGCCCCTCTCCTTGCAACCGTTCCGCTTGCTGACCGGAAGTGTTCTCCAAGACCATAGATTAGTTGATCTCTGATGAGTGAGTTTGTTAAATCACCGTAGTTGCAGCCTTGTGCTAGCAAGCGTAGATCTGTTACAAAGTGGGAGATAGTCTCCTCGTTTTTTTGGAATCTGTTACGCAGGGTGAATCTTTCAATGATTTCATTGGATTGAGATTTACAGTGTTCATCAAATTTTGCGACTATCACTTGATACTTGGTTTTATCTTCAGTATCAGCATATGTGAAAGAGTTATAAATGTCTACCGCCTGCTGGCCAGCCGATCTGAGTAAAAGTCCAATTTTTCTGTCATCGGTGGCTGCATGTAAGTCCCGAGCTGACAAGTATATCTCAAACTGCTGTTTAAAAAATTTCCAGTTGTAATTTAAATTACCTGTAGTTCTCATTGTCCCTGGAAGTAGCGTGTGATCCACTGTTTCAGAAGGTCGTCTGGAGTCGAGAGGCTGCGAAGTCTTCCACAGTCGGGCGGCCTGCCTGTTGCTTTTGCTGGTAGCGCTGGTTCCTTCTGTTCAAAGAAGCCACTCCTGTACCATGTTATGTTTCTTGAAAGAATGCTCGAAGTCGTTCAGAAGTTGAAGGATGGTTTATTGTGCTCCACAATAAATTGCTTCATTGGCTTTTACTTACAGAATTGCACTTGTGAATATACTGCTTTTCTATGCTCTGCAACTAGGCCCAAAGACTAGCAGCCCTGAGCTCAAACTTCCGGCCAGTCCTGCCTCCTTGACTCTCCAGTCCAAGTGAGTGAGGGCGGGCCTTTGGCATCCTTCTTATATATCCCCACGCTGCCCCTGGTGGTACTTCCATTTCCCATCAGCCCCTTCTGTACACACTCAAGCAAGGATCACTACAGGTCTCACCACTCACCCAAAGATGTGCAGGGGATGTGGATTGGCCACGCTAAATTGCCACTTAATTGGGGGGAAAAAATGATTGGGTACTCAAAATTAATTTTTTAAAACTCATTTACAGTGAAGATGGGTGACTTAATGGGTGATTCTCCGATCCCCCGCCGGGTCGGAGAATTGCCGGGGGTCGGCGGGAATCCCGCCCCCGCCGGCTACCGAATTCTCCGGCCCCCATAAAAATCACTCAGATGCAAATCGTGCCACCCACCTCGGAGAATGGCGAGGACCGGCACAACGCTATGGGACCTGGGGCCGTCCGAATTCTCCTGGCCGGATGTGCCGAAGTCCCATTAAACCACCTATTTAACGGCGTCAACTAGTTGTGATACTAGTTGTGGGACCGGCCAGCGTGGAGGTAGGTCTCGGCGTGGGGTGGACACAGAAGTGTCAGCGCGGCCGCAGTTGGTGGGGATGAGGGTGTGTGTGTGTGTGGAGTGGGAGTGGGTGTGGAGTGGGGGGTTATGCGGAATTTGTGGGTTGGTGTAGAGTTGGGGAGGGTGTGTGGAGTGGGGCGGTCTGTGGAGTGGGGTGTGTGTGTGTGTGTGGAGTGTGGGTGTGTGGAGTGGGGGATGTGTGGAGCGGGGTGTGTGTGTGTTTCTGTATGTGAGTGGAGTGGGGCTGTGTGGAGTGGGGGGTGTGTGTGGAGTGGGGGGTGTGAGGTGGGGGCTGTGGAGTGGGAGGGGGTGTGTGTCGAGTGGGGGGTGTGTATGTGGAGTGGGGGTGTGTGGAGTGGGGGATGTGTGGAGTGGCGGGGTGTGTATGTGGAGTGGGTGTGTGTGTGTGGAGTGGGTGTGTGTGTGTGGAGTGGGTGTGTGTGTGTGTGGAGTGGGGGGGTGTGTGTGGAGTGGGGCGTGTGAGGTGGGGGGGTGTGGAGTGGGAGGGAGTGTGTGTCGAGTGGGGGGTGTGTATGTGGAGTGGGGGTGTGTGGAGTCGGGGATGTGTGGAGTGGCGGGGTGTGTATGTGGAGTGGGTTTGTGTGTGTGGAGTGGGGGTGTGTGGAGTGGGGGTGTGTGTGTGGAGTGGGGGGTATGAGGTGGGGGGCGTGTGGAGTGGGAGGGGGTGTGTGTGGAGTGGGGGGCTGTGTATGTGGAGTGGAGTAGGGGGGTTTGTGGAGTGGGAGGTTCTGTGGAGTGGGTGTGTGTGTGTGGAGTAGGGGGTGTGAATGAAAATCGCTTATTGTCACGAGTAGGCTTCAAATGAAGTTACTGTGAAAAGCCCCTAGTCGCCACATTCCGGCGCCTATTCGGGGAGGCTGTTACGGGAATCGAACCGTGCTGCTGGCCTGCTTGGACTGCTTTCAAAGCCAGTGATTTAGCCCTGTGCTAAACAGCCCCGGGGGGTGAGTGGAGTGGGGGTTGGGGCGGAATTCTCCGCAACAGCCGACGCCGTTGTGAAACCCGGAGTGTTTCACGACGGAATCGAAGGCTACTCCTCGCCCCCATTCTCCCCCTCCTCCGGGGGGCTAAGAGCGGCGTTTCATGGAACTCGGCCGCCGGGCCTTGACGCTGGCGCAAAGGCGGCGCGCCGATAATGACACGGCCGGCGGCGCCTTAGTGACGTCAGCCGCACATGCGCAGGTTGCCGTCTTCCCCTCCATTGCCCCGCAAGACGTGGCGGCTTGATCTTGCGGGGCGGCAGAGGGGAAAGAGTGCATCTCTTGGAGACGCCGGCCCGACGATCGGTGGGCACCGATCGCGGGCCAGTCCCCTCCCGAGCACATCCGTGGTGCTCGATCCCCTCTCCGCCCCCCACAGGCCCCAAACTCACCTTTCGCGCTATGTTCACGCCAACAGCGACCAGGTGTGGTTGCCGCCGGCGTGAACAGGTTGAGAATGGCAGGCCGCTCGGCCCATCTGGGCTGGAGATTCACGGGTCGCCGTGAAAAAGGCAACCCACGATTCTCCGAGCGGCGTGTCGCAAAACGCGACACGCCAGTTGTGATGGCTGGCGCCGGCCACCGCGGAGGTAGGTCTCGGCGTGGGGTGGACACAGAAGTGTCAGTGCAGCCGCAGTTGGTGGGGATGAGTGGATGTGTGTGGAGTGGACAGAGTGTGGAGTGGGGGGGCGGGTCTGTGGAGTGGGGGGTGTGTGGAGTGGAGGGTGTGTGGAGTAGGGGGGTGGAGTAGGGGGTGTATGGAGTGGGGGGGTGAGGAGTGGGAGGGTGCGTTGAGTAGGGGGGTGGAGTGGCGGTGTATGGTGTGGGGGGGTGTGAGGAGTGGGAGGGAGCGTGGAGTAGGGGGGTGGAGTAGGGGGTGTATGGAGTGGGAGTGTGTGTGTGGAGTGTAGGGGATGTGGAGTGGGGGGGAGTGTGTGAGGGAGGGTGGAGGGGGAGGTGGAGAGGGGAGACCGAGTACCAGTGAGGGGGTGGGGGTGGGGGTGGGTGCCAGGGAGGAGACGGCAATTGCCGGGGAGGAGGGGGCGCGATTGCTGGGGGGGGGGGGGGGGGGGGGGAGTGCCGGGGAGGAGGGGGGATGAGTGCCAAGGAGGGAGGGGTGGGTGAGTGCCGGGGAGAAGACGGCGAGTGCCGGGGGAGAGGGAGAATGCCGGGGAGAGGGGCAGGGGTGTCGAGTGCCGGGGTGGATGGGTGGACGCGTGCAGGGGGGGAGGAGAGGGCAAGTGCCGGGGAGGAGGGGGGGGGGGGCAAGTGCCGGGGAGGAGGAGGGGGGGGGCAAGTGCCGGGGAGGAGGAGGGGGGGCAAGTGCCGGGGAGGAGGAGGGGGGGCAAGTGCCGGGGAGGAGGAGGGGTGCCAGTGCTTGGGAAGGGGGAGGGGGGAGGTGAGTTCCGTGGAGGAGAGGGTGAGTGCCGGGTCAGAGGGGGTGGCGAGTGCTGGGGGGGGGGGGCAAGTGCCGGGGAGGAGAGGGCATGGGCAAAAGAACAAAGAACAAAGAAACGTAGAGCACAGGAACAGGCCCTTCGGCCCTCCAAGCCTGTGCCGATCATGCTGCCCGTCTAAACTAAAATCTTCCAGACTTCCTGGGTCCGTATCCCTCTATTTCCATCCTATTCATGTCAAAGTGTCCCTTAAACGTTACTATCGTTCCTGCTTCCACCACCTCCTCCGGCAGCAAGTTCCAGGCAGCCACTACCTCTGTGTAAAAAAAACTTGCCTCGTACATCTCCTCTAAACCTTGCCCCTCGCATCTTAAACCTATGCCCACTAGTAATTGACCCCTCTACCCTGGGAAAAAGCCTCTGACTATCCAGAGGGTGCCGGGGAGGAGAGGGTCAGTGCAGGGGGTGGGGGTGGGGGGGGGGGGGGTGAGTGCTGGGGAGGAGGGAGCGAGTGCCGGGGAGGAGAAGGCAAGTACCAGGGAGGAGAGGACGAGTGCCGGGGAGGAGTGGGTTTGGGGACGTTGCCCGCCTGGCCAGGTGCCAACTTCCAACAGTCGCGACCATGCAGCTCATGGCACCTGGCTGCGGGGGTGGGGGGGAGGGGGCACGAGCAATGATGAAATGTCGTCTATCCACCCCCACCACCCCCACCCCCCCCCCACCCCCTAGCCCCTGCAGGCTGTTATGTTTGGTGATCATCCAGTAATGTTGGCCGCCTTGTCGGGAGCCGCACTTCTACACGTTGCCCTGGGGGAGCAGGAGCAAGAGCTGCCATGGAGGCGGCAGAGGCTGCCGCAGAGGAGCGTGCTGCAGGGAGGCAGGTGGCAGGTGCCCAGGCTAGCAGGCCGCATGCACGACAAGACGAGGAGGAGGAGGAGGTGGTGGTGCCACGGTGACAGAGATGCCTGATGAGGTCCCGTGTGTACCGGCCCCGCTCGTCGTAACAGGACCTCATGGACCAGTCATGCAGGAGGAAACTCCGGATGAGCCGGGAAATCGTCGACGATATCTGCCACCTGATGGCACACCTGGCACCACGTGGCACTGGGGTAGGCACCCTCTCCCCATGGCCGTCAAGGTTACGGTGGCCCTGAACCCTTATGCCGCAGGGTCATTCCAGCCGCCGAGTGGGGACCTGTCCAGCATCGCATAGAACAGTGCATGAATGAGGTCATTCGGCCCATTGAGTCTGCACTGACCCACTGAAGCCCTCTCTTCCACCCTATCCCCGTAACCCAATAACCCCTCCTTTGGTCACTAAGGGCAATTTATCATGGCCAATCCACCTAACCTGCACGTCTTTGGACTGTGGGAGGAAACCGGAGCAACCGGAGGAAGCCCACGGAGAAACGGGGAGAACGTGCAGACTCCGTACAGTGACCCAGCGGGGAATCGAACCTGGGACCCTGGCGCTATGAAGCCACACTGCTCATTACTTGGGGCTGGTTTAGCACACTGGGCTAAATCACTGGCTTTTAAAGCAGACCAAGGCAAGCCAGCAGCACGGTTCGATTCCCGTACCAGCCTCCCCGAACAGGCGCCGGAATATGGCGACTAGGGTCTTTTAACAGTAACTTCATTGAAGCCTACTGGTGACAATAAGCGATTTTCATTTCATTTTCATTTTTCATTTCACTTGTGCTACCGTGCTGCCCAGGTATCAGTGCACCGGTGCATCCGTGCAGTGACAGATGCCATCTGTGCCATTGTGGACCGTTACATCCAGTTCTCTGTGGACCGGGCCAGCCAGGATGCCTGGCAGCGGGCTTCACTGCCATGGCCAGGATGCCCATCATAGAATTTACAGTGCAGAAGGAGGCCATTCAGCCCATCGAGTCTGCACCGGCTCTTGGAAAGAGCACCCTACCCAATGTCAACACCTCCACCCTACCCCCATAAACCAGTAACCCCACCCAACACTAAGGGCAATTTATCACAGCCAATCCACTTGACCTGCACATCTTTGGACTGTGGGAGGAAACCGGAGCACCCAGAGGAAACCCACGCACACGGGAAGGATGTGCAGACTCTGCACAGACAGTGACCCAAGCCGGAATCGAACCTGGGACCCTGGAGCTGTGAAGCAATTGTGCTATCCCCAATGCTACCGTGCTGCCTATGATCCAGGGGGAAATCGATGAGATGCACGTCGCCGTGCGGCCACCTGCGGATAACAGGGCCGTGTTCACAAATAGGAAGGAGACCTATTCCATGAACATTCAGATGGTCCGCATGATGATCCTGCACGTCTGCACCCGGCACCCGGGCAGTGTACATGACTCATTCGTATTGGCGCAATCTTTCAACCCCACCATGTTCGAGGGACGCCATCCCCGGCTGAGGGGTTGGTTGCTGGGTGACAGGGGTTACCCGTTGAGGTCGTGGCTGATGATGCCTATAACGATGCCCATGCAGCGACCAGGGATGTGATAGAGACGTGCTTTGGGCTGCTGAAGATGCGTTTCAGGTGCCTGGACCGCTCTGGAGGGGTCCTCCAGTAACCGTCAGACAGGGTCGGCCGCATCGTTGTGGTCTGCTGCGTCCTGCACAACATAGCCCAGCAGAGGGGCGATGTGCCGCAGGCAGAGGAAGGGTAAGTGGAGGAGCAGCAAGACGAGGGCAATGGTCAGGACAGACGGGCTGGACATGGACAGGAGGCTGCCCACTGTTACCGGCTGGGCCAGCAGACACAGGACAGGCTGATCGCCGCCCGGTTCATGGGCTGGGGCGTGGGAATCGCCATGTAGGAGCACAGACTACACACCACGGCACCAGCCGACCACTCTCACCCCACCCACCCACCACCAACCACCCACACCCCACCAACCATCCTCACCCCACCCACCACGCCTACCCTCACCCCACCCGCATGAAATGAAATGAAATGAAAATCGCTTATTGTCACGAGTAGGCTTCAATGAAGTTACTGTGAAAAGCCCCTAGTCGCCACATTCCGGCGCCTGTCCGGGGAGGCTGGTATGGGAATCGAACCGTGCTGCTGGCCTGCTTGGTCTGCTTTAAAAGCCAGCGATTTAGCTGAGTGAGCTAAACCAGCCCTCCACATGCATACCACGCCTCCATTGCACATCCACCTGAGGCACAACGGGTCGGGCTCACACGGTCGCCGGTGGAAGCGTGTCTATTGCAGTCCATGGAAGATGATGACGACCCGCTCTGCGATGAGCTCTGGGCTCTACATCGTTGGACAATACCTGACCCATGGTCACAGTACCACCCTCCACCCGGACCGTCCCTGCAGCGCACGGTCCTGTCGTCTACCTGGGGGGTGGCGAGGGCGACCCGGGGGGAGTGTGGGGGGGCGCACTCACCTGAGGCCGGCGTTCTATCACCCCTCACACACACACATTGGCGCTAACCTCACACTACACCCCATTGGACAGAGCACAAAGGCAGCTTCTGTAGGTGTGAAAGTGATTTTAATAACAAACAGTCTATACACATACCCTAGCCCCTATAACCAATCTATGCCCTGCGCCCATGCCAACTTACTCAGTGTCTAATTGTTTGGCCTTACGGGGCCCTTTGACTACGTCTAGGTGGTTCCCCAGACGGTGCAGCAGAACTGGAGGTGGAATCCTGTGATTCCTGCTCTGTGACTCGGGACCCCTTTGACGGCCGGTTCCTGGGGCGGACCGGCCTAGATATGCTAGGCTGCGGCTCGGGCAACTGGGATGGCGAGCTGCCAGCCTGTCCTGCCCGTTGCCCACCAAATGCATCTGGGACGGAAGATGCGGGTGGGGGGGGGGGGGGGGGGGGGGTGGATTCGAGGTGTTGCAGTGTTCCGGGACCTCCCCTACAGGGGGACCCGGAATGGGCCCCAGCACCTCCTCCTCCCTCGGGGTGCCCGATGGCCCTCGGGCCTCTACACGGGTCGGGGATGTGAAAGGACTGACCATCCGACGCTCCCCTGAAACCTGGCGCTGCCAGTCCTAGAGGCCCGCCATGGTATCGGCAAGGGTCTGCAAGTTTGCAGGCATGGAGCTCGGGGAGTTGGCCATCCCTGTCTGTGTCTGGGTGACGCCGGCCAACACCTGGGCAATGGCGCCAATGTCTCAGCTATGACCTGCTGAGACTGGGCCACTGCCTGCAGAGACTGGGCCATTGCCTGCTGAGACTGGACCATTGCCTGCTGAGACTGGGCCATGACGTTGAGCGCCTCTGCAATCTGCTGCTGGCTGTGGCTCATGGCTTCCTGTGACAGGGCAGCCATATCCTTAGCCACAGACGCCGCCTGCACGGAAAGCTTTGCATACTGCTCCCCATGTCTGACACCGTCACCCCCATTGCCTCCACCGCGGATGCCACCCTTGCGGTTTTGGCTGGGTGGCACGTATGACCGTCACCACTCCCTGCTCCTGCACACGGGTGGACTCCTCTGCCTTCATCTGCAGGTGCCGCAAGCTGGCTGTCATTCCCTTTGATCGTCCCTTGGTCCGTGACTGCATCAGGTTTATGGGTGGGTGTGGTAACTCCAGGAACCTGGGACCCGGCTGGGTAACAGATAGTTGCCTGCGCCGGTCTGCCCTGCGACTACCTGGCCCCTCGGCTGCTCCTGCCTCCACCAACTGTACCGGGACGGCTGTGTTGCACGCACCAGATAGTTTACCAGATGCCTCTACGCTAAAGTGCCCAACCGAGGTGAGTGTCTCTGCGATGCTGGAGGGTGCAGGAGATGAGCGCTGGTGTAGGTTCTGACCCAAGGTCCATGGTCCCCTGGAGTGGTGGTTCTTGTCGATCCGTCCCCTGTGCGCCAGTGTCCTGTGCGTCAGTGTCCTGTGCGTCAGTGTCCTGGGTAGGTGTGTCCTGGGTAAGTGTTTCCTGGGTCGGCTGCGACGGGGCCTGTTCCTGTGGCTGCCCCCCTCGTCGCTGGATCTGGCCCGCCGGCGTTGCCGGACTCGCACAAGGTGGGGGTGTCGTCTCCCTGGTGCTCCGGGTCTGTCCCAGGCTCGTGGCCGCCCTGGATCGTCCTGGGGGCGGTTGGCATCCGCGGGGACGGGTGCGTCGATATTTGGTCCTGCAATACACAATACAGCAGCCTGGTTAGACACACAGACGGAGATCAGGGGCAAGGGGGATATGGGCATAAAGGGGATATGGGGAAATGGGGGATTTGGGGAAGGGGATAAGGAGGAAGGGGATATGGGGGAAGGGGGATATGGGCATAAGGGGGATATGGGGGAAATGGGGGATATGGGGGAAGGGGGCTTTGGGGGATTTGGGGAAGGGGATTTGGGGAAGGGGGATAAGGAACAAGGGGGATATGGGGAAGGGGATATAGAGGAATATGGGGATGGGGATATGGGGGAAGAGGAATATGGGGATATGGGAGAAGGGGGATATGGGGAAAGGGGAATATGGGAGAAGGGAGATGTGGGGGTTAAGGGGGATATGGGGGAAGGGGATATGGGGGAAAGGGGATATCGGGGAAATGGGATATGTGGGATATGGGTGAAAGGGGATATTGGGGTAAGGGGGTTATGGGGAAGGGGATATGGGGGATGTCATGTGAGAGAACCGTTGAAAGCCAGTTTTGAGGAAAAGAGCTTGGGTGTGTCTGTGTTTGCAATTAGCTAGATCTGCTGTGATCTCTGCCATGAAAGACTATCTCTGAATCATTTGGGTGATTTAAACTCATAATAGCAATGTCTTTAACCTGATGTGTTTCTGTTTAAAGGTGTTAAGTCTTTTGGAAGTTTGAAGGAATATTTTGAGGGATTATTTAGTGTTGTATTATTTTAGGGGTTATCTTTGAAGTAAGGGGTGTTAAGAGATCCAATGTTTATTTTAAAAAGTTAAGTTGAATTCAAGGAATAAACATTGTTTTGTGTTTAAAAACCCACGTGTCCATTATTGTAATACCACACCTGGAGACCAAGCCGTGTGCTTCAAAACCAACAATACGTTAAAGGGAAAGGTTGGTTGAACTCTATGATACATTTTGGGGTTCTGAAAATGCCGCTCCCATAATTGGGAGCTCGTCCGGGATAAAAGTCTATTTATTGGATTGGCTTTTGTGAACTTAAAGAAAGTGAAGGATTGTTGCTTTTCTGGTGTGGTATTTTAAGTTTAAGTGGGGGGTGTGTTGTGAACAATGGCTCTTTCATAGGCTCAGATGTTTTTACGGGTGGAGAATGTCACACGCAGTACCTTACGGACAGAGACTAAAAGCAGACTGTTAGATTTGGCAAAAACATTGCAGTTAAAATTACCTGACAAAATGCGAAAAGATGAGGTAATTATGGTGGTGATTAAGCATTTAAAGTTGCCTGAGATAGAGTCTGACTCATTGGAAATGGCAAAAATTCAGTTGCAAATTAAACAAATGGAACATGGGTAAGAATTAAAGCTGCTTGAATCCGAAAGAGAGAGAGAGAGAGAGAGAGAGGAAAAAGAAAGAGAGAGAGAGGAAAAAGAAAGAGAGAGAGAGAGAGAGGGGGGGGGGGGATAGTAACGGAGAGAGAAGAACTGTGCAGAGTCTGCACATCCTCCCCGTGTGTGCATGGGTTTCCTCCGGGTGCTCCGGTTTCCTCCCACAGTCCAAAGATGTGCAGGTTAGGTGGATTGGCCATGATAAATTGCCCTGATTGTCCAAAATTGCCCTTAGTGTTGGGTGGGGTTACTGGGTTATGGGGATATGGTGGAGGTGTTGACCTTGGGTAGGGTGCTCTTTCCAAGAGCCGGTGCAGACTCGATGGGCCGAATGGCTTCCTTCTGCACTGTAAATTCTATGAAATAAGAAAGGAGAAAAGAATAGCCCGAGCAGAACAAAAGAAAAAGAAAGGGAGATACAGATAAGGGAAAAAGATAAAGAGAGGGAGTTTGAACTTCAGAAAATGGCCATGAAACATCAAAGTCATTTAAAATTGGCAGACATAAAGGGAAACGTACAGTTGGATGATAGTGATGAGGATAATGAGAAGGAGCGTCATAGTCGAAGGCTTGGTGGAATCTACCTTACCCGCAAATGCTCGCATTCCAAGCATTGTCTGGCATCTTTGACTTTGTCGATATATATGTTTCTGGAACATATCTCTTCATTCACCTGAGGAAGAGCAGTGCTCTGGAAGCTAGTGTTTGAAACAAACCTGTTGGACTTTAACCTGGCGTTGTAAGACTTCTTACTGTGCTCACCCCAGTCCAACGCCGGCATCTCCACATCGTAATTTTCTTTGTTCTTGTTCTTTGAATTATGTGGTTAAAAACACCAGATAGAAGGAAGACTCACTGAGTGTGTTATGTGAATATGCTTTAAAAGTACTTTGAAAGGGAAGGAGAGAAAAAGGAAGTTTTAATGATTCCAACTCAAAGTGACTAACCAACTCCAGATGACTGTCAATTTGATATACCTCAAATTAAATTGGAAAATGAGGATGTTCTTAAAAATTGGGATTAATTGTTAAGTTACCTTCCAGAGGAAAAAGAACTGACCTGAAAGAGTTATTGCTATTACATGGGCAAGTTTGTGGAGATAAATTGGGAAGTACTAAAATGGCTATACATGATGTAGATGTGGGAAATGCTGTTCCTATCAAACAACATCCATACAGACTTAATCCTTTAAAATTGGCACAATTTTGAGGTCTACAGGTCAACAGAGAGATTGAGAGTATGCTGAAAATGGCATAATTGAAGTGGGTTGCAGCCAATTGTGCTGACCCATAGTGATGGTACCTAAACCAGACGGTACCCAATGGTTGTGTGTGGACTATCGAAAGGTGAATGCAATTACAAGAACGGACTCTTACCCTATCCCATGTTTGAAGGATTGCATTGAGAAAGTGGGACAATCTACTTTTATTTCCAACTTCCAGATGTGGAACGAACATTTAAAACATTGTTTGGAATTCTTCGATCGACTTCACGAGGCGGGTTTGGTGATGAACCTAGCCGAAAGTGAATTTGGAGAAGCCCAAATCACTTTCCTTGAGGAGTTTCCGGCACCCTCAAGACAAAGGGAAATAATGCGATTTCTTAGCATGAGTGGATTTGATCGAGCCTTTGTGCAAAGGTTTTGTGGCGTGATTACTCCACTGAAGAAAAGTCAAAAATTTCAGTGGACAGCGGACTTTCACCAGGCATGCGACTGCCTGAAAGCTGTGATAACCAATGCTCCTATATTGGAGAATTGGAAGGGATTCTGTGATCTGAACTGAAGTATCTAACTTTAAAGAAAATTGCCGAGGCATAGAGGAATGGACGGATCGTGCATTGACTTTCTTGTTCAAAGAGATTGTCAATCGAGAAGGATTTCGGTTGGAGGAAGAAGAAAAGGAAAGATGGACTTTTTTATTATGACTGTTTGCGTGTGTTGTTTTTTTTGTGAAACGAAAAAGTATATTTACTGTGTACATTTCTTAGTGGATGGTGCAAAAGTGAAAAATGAAACCATTTTGAAGTTGATGGTTTATTTTTTTTCTTGGGCAGAGGTCTCATGTGAGAGTACCTTTAAGAAATAGATATTTAAGCAATGTACCTTTAAGAAATGGTGCAGCTCATATTACTGAAGTGATGTCAGAGGGTGGGGTTCGCTGAGTTGAACTCACTTCTGCTTTTTGGGAGTTTTAGTTTTAGTTTGAGACAGCAGTTAAAAAGTGCATGGCTGGTTTGCTGTGAGCTGTTTTAAAGGAAAAGCCAGTTTTGAGGAAAAGAGCTTGGGTGCGTCTGTGTTTGCAGCTCGCTGGATCTGCCGTGATCTCTGTCATGAAAGACTATCTCTGAATCTTTTGGGTGATTTAAACTCATAATAGTAATGTCTTTAACCTGATGTGTTTCTGTTTAAAGGTGTTAAATCTTTTGGAGGTTTGAAGGAACATTTTGAGGGATTATTTAGTGTTGTATTATTTTCGGGGTTATCTTTGAAGTAAGGGGTGTTAAGATTTCCAATGTTTATTTAAAAAGGTTAAGTTGAATTTATGGAATAAACACTGTTTTGTGTTTAAAAACCCATGTGTCCATAATTGTAATACCAAACATGGAGACCAAGCCGTGTGCTTCAAAACCAACAATACGTTAAAGGGAGAGGTTGGTTGAACTCCATGATACATTTTGGGGTTCTGAAAACGCCACTCCCATAAAAGGGAAGGGGGATAGGGGAGATATGGGGGAGGGGGGATATGGGAGATATGGGGGCAGGTGGATATGGGGGATATGGGGGTTTTGGGGCAAGGGGATATGGGGGAAGGGGGATATGGGGGAAGGGGGATATAGGGGATATGGGGACATGGGGAAGGGGGATATGGGGAGGGGATATGGGGAAGGGGGAAATGGGGCAAGTGGGAAATGAGGGATATAGAGAAGGTGGAATTGGGAAAATGGGGATATGGGGGAAGGGGGTTATGGGGGTATGAGGGAAGGGGGATATGGTGGAATGGGGATATGGGGGAAGGGGATATGGGTGATATGGGGAAGGGATTATGGGGAAAGGGATATGGAGAAGGGGATGTGGGGGATATGGGGAAGGGGGATATGGGGGAAGAGGAATATGGGGATATAGGGGACATGAGGGAAGGGGGATATGGGGAAGGGGGATATGGGGAAGGGAGATATGGGGGATACGGGGGAATGAGATATGGGCAAGTGAGATACGGAGGATATGTGGGAAGGGGATATGGGGATATGGGCAAGGGAGATATGGGGATATGGGGAAGGGGGATATGGGGAATATGGGGGAAGGGGGATATGAGGGAAGGTGGATATGGGGGACATGGTGGAAGGGGGATATGGGGGAGGGGATATGGGGATATGGTGGACATGGGGAAGGGGACATGGGGGAAGGGGGATATGGGGAGGGGATATGGGGATATAGTGAAGGGGATATGGGGCAAGTGGGAAATGAGGGATATGGGGGAAGGTGGAATTGGGAAAATGTGGATATGGGGGAAGGGTGGTATGGGGGTATGAGGGAAGGGGGATATGGTGGAATGGGGATATGGAGAAGGGGGATATGGGTGATATGGGGAAGGGGGATATGGGGAAGGGGGATATGGGGAAGGGGATGTGAGGGATATGGGGGAAGGGGATATGGGGGAAGGGGAATATGGCCGATATAGGGGACATGGGGAATATGGGGAAGGGGGATATGGGGAAGGGGATATGGGCGTATGGGGGAATGGGGTATGGGCAAGTGAGATATGGGGGATATGGGGAAGGGGGATATGGGCAAGGGAGATATGGGGAAGGGGATATGGGGAATATGGGGAGGGGGATATGTGGCAAGGCGGATATGGGGATATGGTGGACATGGGGGAAGGGGGATATGGGGGACATGGGGGAAGGGGGATATGGGGGAGGGATATGGGGGATATGGGGAAGGGGATATAGGGGATATGGGGACATGGGGAAGGGGGATATGGGGGAGGGAATATGAGGATATGGGGGACATGGGGGAAGGGGACATAGGGGATATGAGGGACATGGGGAAGGGGGATATGGGGAGGGGATATGGGGATATGGGGAAGGGGGATATGGAGGAAATGGGAAATGAGGGATATGGGGGAAGGTGGAATTGGGAAAATGGGGATATGGGGGAAGGGTGATATGTGGGTATGAGGGAAGGGGGACATGATGGAATGGGGATATGGGGGAAGAGGGATATGGGTGATATGGGGGAAGGGGGATATGGGGAAGGGGATATGGGGAAGGGGATGTGGGGATATGGGGGAAGGGGATATGGGGGAAGGGGTATATGGGGGATATAGGGGACATGATGGAAGTGGGAGATGGGGAAGGTGGATATGGGCGAGATGGGGAAGGGATATGGGGACATGGGGAAGGGGATATGGGGGATATGGGGGAGGGTATATTTGCAAGGGAGATATGGGGGAAGGGGGATATGGGGGAAGAGGGATATGGGGGATATTGGGGAAGGGAGATATAGGGGATATGGTGGAAGGGGAAAATGGGGATATGGGGAAGGGGATCTGGGGAAAGGGGGATATGGGGGAAGAGGAAAAGGGGGGCAGGCCATGGAGGGTCTCACTTGGTGGTGCACCCCTGACCTCTGCATCCACAATCTTCCGGTCCTCGGATCCGCCTGTGAGTTCCAGGGCCCTCTCCTCATGGATGGTGAGTGGTCGCAGTTCAGGTTGACCCCCTCCGGTCCTCTCACGCTCCCGGTTGTTGTGTGCGCGCTTCTCCTGTGGGGGCGGGTGGGTGGCAGGGATAAAGGGCAACAGTGTTAGGCTGACATATACATGCGGACCAGCGGTTGTGTTTCAGAGGTTCGCAACCCATCCTACCACTGCAGCCTGCATAGGTGGGTGCAGCCATGTCAGTTGCACCTAGGGCTGTGCCGCACATCGGAGGTGGGAAGGGGGTTACTCACCCTGGCTGCCCTGACTAGGTCATTGACCTCCTTGTGGCAGTGGACGTTTGTCCTTGTTGTGGCAGGCACAGCGCTGACGGCCTCTGCCACCTCCCTCCACAGGAGCCGGCTGGTGTGACCCTCCGGCCGTGTCCAGGGTACAGGGCTTCTCTCCTCTGCTCCACTGCATCCAGGAGCGCCTCGATGTCCCACTCCTGGAATCTCGGCACTGCGTGGCGGCTGGCCATTTTGACTGGTCTTGGCCCGGGGGGGGGGGGGGGGGGGGTGCATCTTTTGTGGTGACGCCGTCGGAGAATTTGCAACGTTTTGAGGGGCCCAAAGCCGGAGTGATTTGCGCCGTTTTTGGCGCTGGGATCGGGCCATCGCGCCGATTATCGGTGAATCTCGCCCAATATTCCTGCACTTAGGGCCAATGCACATTGGAATTTCACAGGCTGTGCAGTCTGTTTCATTTTCTTCTCTACTAAGTTTTCGTTTTCTCATCATTGAATTGTATGAAGTTCAGAGAGGCGTTAACAGGGTAAATGTTGCGATACTGTTTCCTTGTCACTGGAGAGTCCAGAACTAGGGGTCACTGTCTTGGCATAAGGTGTTAGTCATTTAGCCCATCGAGTCTGCACTGGCTCTCCCATCCTACCCATGTTCGCTCCTCTGTCCACCCCACCCTATCCCGCACAGGGGCAGCACGGTAGCACATTGGTTTGCACTGTTGCTTCACAACGCCAGAGACCTGGGTTTCATTCCCAGCTTGGGTCACTGTCTGTGCAGTCTGCATGTTTTTCCCGTGCCTGCATGGGTTTCCTCAGGTGATCCAGTTTCCTCCCACAAGTCCCGAAAGACATGCTGTTAGGTGAATTGGACATTCTGAATTCTCCCTCTGTGACCCGAACAGGCGCTGGAATGTGGCAACAAGGGGATTTCACAGTAACTTCATTGCAGTGTTAATGTAAGCCTACTTGTCACAATAAAGATTATTATTATAGTGGCAGTGTTAATGTACTTGTGACAATAAAAATATTATTACTATGAGGTAAAGCACATCCGGACTTCCCCATAACACCATTCCTCAAACAGTCTGGCTGAACGAGCAGTGCAGATGTTCAAGAAGGGCATGAGGAAACAGGTCACAGGATCCGTGGAGACGAGTTTGGCGCTTTTCTTGTTCAGTCACTGTACCACACCACACGTTACAACCGGAGTGACACCAGCGGAACTGCTGATGGGCCAAAGGCTGCGAATCCGCCTTAGTCTAATGTTCCTCAATATTAGCAGGAAAGTGGAACGGAGACAGGATCTCCAGAGACAGAACCGAAGCAGAAAGACGCAGGGCACATGTTTTTGACACAATATACGTCTAAAAGTTCAGAGTCGGTACCTGGTGGACACCAGGTAGGATTGACTGGACTGGCATCTTACAGGGCAAAAACACGGGAGAAGATGGTGTGGACAACCTCCAGAGTAGGATGCCACCATCAGGACTAACGGTAGCACAGTGGTTAGCACTGTTGTTTCATAGCGCCAGGGTCCCAGGTTCGATTCCCACTTGGGGCACTGTCTGTGCAGAGTCCACACGTTGTCCCCATGTCTGCGTGGGTGAATTGAACATTCTGAGTTCTCCCTCTGTGACCCGAACAGCTGCGGAATATGGTGACTAGGGGATTTTCACAGTACTTTCATTGCAGTGTTAATGTATGCCTACTTGTGACAATAAAGATTATATATTGATGAGCCGTCTTTTAGTCCCACCTGCCCTGAACAAACGGTTTGTGGATATTCCCCCCTAGGGGCCCTGACACTGAGATGTGAAAGGTGGAGGATTCGGAGTTCGACATGGAGACTCAGAAATCCACAATTTTGGATGATGGCCTTGCCAGGGAATGGTCGCCGACGGCGCCGCTCAGACAATTGGCTCGATAATGATGATCCCCAGCATGCTATACCCCCCGGACCCAGCCCCGAAATGGCTGGAGGAACAACTGTGGGTAAAGTGAAGAAGGCATCCCCTTCCACCCTCCATGACAAGCGATTAGCAGACTTTAGGGGGGATAGGATGTTATAGCCCCTACGGGGCCCACCGGGACGACCTCCCCTGGGTGGAATACAAACTCCACCACTGAAGGGCAGAGGGCCAACAGTGGGGCTCGTTAATATCCCAAGTTAAAAACCGGCCCAGAAGGGAGCCGGCATCTTTGGATGGCACCAACTGGGATGAGGGGGGAGCGGTATCTACTGCTGTACTTTCTCACTGTGAGTAGGAAATAAACTACTAGAATTTACCTTTTAATAATAGTATTAATCTTCATTAGTGTCACAATTTCAAGACTCATCATTGATTAACATAGTGTTCAACCCTCCGAACACTGATATCTTTATCTTGCAAATGAATAATGCCTGTGCTGTAATTTGTTGCCTGTACCTGTTACTGAGTAGAGAGCTCAGGATCATTAAACTATCCTCCATCATCATTATAATTTCTGCTGTTTCGAGTCCTTTTAGCAATAGTTCACCTCGACTCTTAAATGGAGAGAAACTCAGCGTCTGACTGGTCCAGGTTTGCATCACTTGATTTAATTTTGCTTCAATGTCCTTCTCTTTCACAGATGATATGCAGATATCCTAAAAAAAGATGAACATTACCGTCAGTCATAATCTTTTACAGTAATAGAAACATAGAAACTAGGAGCAGGATTAGGTCATTTGGCCCTTCGAGCCTACACCGCCATTCATCCTGATCTTGGCTGATTCTCGATCTCAATACTATATTCACGCTTTTCCTGCCTCACCACTTTCATTATCCGGTGTACAAGAACACCTAGATCCCTTTGTACACTGACACTTCTCAATATATCACGATTTAAATAATACTCTTCCTTTCTGCTTTTCACACCAAAGTATACAACCTTTCATTTAGTCACATTGCACGGCATCTGCCATGTGTTTACCCACTCACTCAACTTTTCTAAATCATCCTCTTTGCATCCTCCTCACAACTCACAATTCTGCACAATTTTATGTCATCAGAAAACTTGGAAATGTTACAGTTAGTTCCCTCATCCAGTCATTTTTGTACATCCGTTGAGGTCCAAGCATGAAACCCTCCGTAAACCTCTCAAAAAAGGTCCCATTTATTCTCATTATCTGTTTTCTGTCTATCAACCAATTCACAATCCATTTTCCACCCATAGAAATGATCCATAGAAATATTACAGTGCAGAAGGAGGCCATTTGGTACATTGATTCTGTACCGACACCCTGAAAGAGCATTCTACCGAGGCCTACCCCTCCACCCTATTCCCGTAACCCCACCTAATTTGCACATCTTTGGACACTAAGGAACAATTTAGCATGGCCAACCCACCGAACCACACTGTTTATAAATATCTAGCTATGATTGACAGCTTTTGGACTACATCAAAGGCAATTAAGTACTTTCTGCAGAGAAAAAGAGAGCATTTAACTGGCTTTGATGTGGCACAAGAACTGCCAACCATAGCTAGATGTCTGTAAACATTATGGTTAGTTTCACAACAGGCTACTAGAAATCCACTCAGGCAAGAGGAAACAATCCAGACAGCTGGCTCTTTGTGCAAGCTTTCAATCACAGCCTAGTAAAATCAATTCCACACAGTGATAATAATGAAAGCATTACAGATCAAAGGTTTTAGGGATTTAAACCAGCTGATGTGGTGTTCCATTTCTAAGGTTACAAGTGTTATTTTCTCTGTGTGAGCCAGCAGGTGAATGCACAGGTGAGTTTTAAAACAGTGATTTTATTTTACTCTCTATACCTGGACTCTCTCTAGTTCTCAGGCAGGGGTCTCCCTTACGGGGCACTTCAGGGTAGAGGTCTCTGTAATGGGGGACTTCCATGCAGTGTTCTCTGTAATGGAGCGGCCACCAGGCAGGGGTCTCTGGAAAGGGAAGGATCTCAGGCAGGGGTCGCTGTAATGGGGGGCTTCCAGGCAAGGGTCTCTCGAATGGGGGATTTCCAGGCAGGATTCTGTGTAATGGAGGAGTTCCATAATGGGGAGACTTCCAAGAAGGGGTCTATCTCATGTAGGGATCTCCATTTTGGTGGGATCTCTCTCATGGGGGTATCTGGTAGGGGTCTCTCTTATGAGGGTCTCGGGTAAGGGTCTCTCTTATGGGGGCCCAGCCGTGGGATCTCGCTATCATGCTGCCCACTCAATATGCCGGCCTGATATCAGAATTTGTGATGGAATTTCTTGCAATTCCCGCCATCCATAAATTTGAATGGCAAAGGATAATGACTCACATCTGATTTGCCCTCACAGCGGGAGTGCAAATTAGAGGCGATTCATCTCCAATGGGTGAACACAGGGCAAAATTCTCCATTTGGGAGGCTAAGTGTTGACGCTGGGACTGAATTCCGTGCGATTTCCTGTTCCCATCGGGGCACTATTTTGTGGAGCAATTCAGAATATGCTAATGGAAAGGGCAGCACGGTGGCGCAGTGGGTTAGCCCTGCTGCCTCACGGCGCCGAGGTCCCAGGTTCGATCCCGGCTCTGGGTCACTGTCCATGTGGTGTTTGCACATTCTCCCCGTGTTTGCGTGGGTTTCGCCCCCACAACCCAAAGATGTGCAGGGCAGGTGGATTGGCCACGCTAAATTGCCCCTTAATTGGAAAAAAATGAATTGGGTACTCTAAATTTATTTAAAAAAGAATATGCTAATGGATCAGCACTCGTCCACGTGAATCTGCAGCAATTCTCATTCTTGCATCAGATTTGCTGGGGCCTGAATTGGTCCTGGAGAGCTTGATAAGCTGGAGCTGCTTATTAGCACTCCATTCCCCACACACCCTTATTCCAGCCAAGAAGATGGTTCAGAGGAGAGCGGTCCCAAGACTGAGATTGAACTTGATCGAATGTTGAATGTGGTGGGGTGGAGAAGCAGGACACCCTCTGCGTCAGAGTGGGCAGCAGACTCCAGCCTGCAATCGTCAGCCGGGCCTGGGTGGAGGTGGCCGAGGCAGTCAGTGCTGTCAACCACGGGAACGCAGTGTCGGAAGGTGAATAAACTCCTTCGGGCAGGTCGGGTGATATCTCTGATCCTCTGGTATCACTCCTCTCCCTCACCCCTCACTTCACATCCCCACTCCCATAGAGGCCAATCAAAACCCACCAACCTGCCTTCATCTCCCTCACATCCTACCCTGCACCAAACCCCAACACCTGTATTGTCCTCTTTGGCCAGGTGCCTTGCTCACACATGCCACCAGCTAAAGACCCTCCCATGTAACCCACCTTCATGCGTCTCACCATGTCCTGTATGCATCCCCTAGGAAAGGCAGCCCAGACAGAAGAGAGCAGGAGAAGACAGAAGGAGGTGTCCCGGACCTCGGTGCTGTCAACTCTGCCAAGCAGAGGACGATGGTGTTAGCCGGGGAGGTGCAAGAGAGGGTTATCTCTGCGGCGGAGGTTGGCATGTGACAACCAAGTGAGCTTCCAATGTAAAGTAATATCCCAATATCCCTGGGTCAGTCATAGAGCGACATCATCAAGGTAGTGAGGGACATTACTCATTTGTTGATTTACCATTTGTCAATGTACTTGATTATTCTTTTATCTACTATGGAGGTAATATGTACGTTCCCTTGGCCTCAGAAAAATCCTTTTCACTTTACTTCGGTACATGTGACAATAAATATCAATCAATGAATCAATCAAAGTGGCACAGTCTCAGTTCTCCGTGGCTGAGAGCATCAAGACCCTGGTTCAGACGAGGCTGAATCTCCAGGACTGGTAGTGTGGTGATGGTGGAGCCTCCAGAGCTCACTCTGGTCTGACCTTCATCCCATGGAGTAGCCCAGGGCCCATGGAGCACCCGCGGGAGGAGGAAGTGAAGGGGCCCATGCCAGTGCCTCCTGTAACAAAGCCTCCTGCTTGGCAGAGTTGACAGCACCGAGGTCCGGGACACCTCCTTCTGTCTTCTCCTACTCTCTTCTGTTCTGGGCTGCCTTTCCTAGGGGATGCATACAGGACATGGTGAGACGCATGAAGGCGGGTTACACGGGAGGGTCTTTAGCTGGTGGCATGTGTGAGTAAGGCACCTGGCCAAAGAGGACAATACAGGTGTTGGGGTCTGGTGTTCTGAAACAGCTCAATGCTTCTGCATCCCCCCACTTGACACTGGCGCATCTGATGGGCAGCGGGTAGAACGGGGTGGCACCTTGTCCCTGTGACATGTGAAAGTCGGCCGTGCCCATCCAGATCCAGAGGACGGCCGCCAAAGGCATCTCAGGTCAGAGGATGGGATATCCAATAGGCCGCCTCCACATCTGATGTGCTGTCTGGGGTCACACCTAGAAGGGGCGGTCGGCCACATCAGATGAGAGAGTTAGACATCAGTTAAATTGACACATGGTGACTCAAGGTGGCACCGGAGCACGGCGACTCTCTACAAGCTCTCCCTCACAGATACTCTTCCGACATCTCTTATAACTGTACTAACCTTTTCGAACCTAATTCTAAAACTAATACTGCATTGTGTATTTATTGCTTGTCCTATGTTTTTCATGTATGGAACGATCTGTCTGGCCTGTACACAGAGCAATACTTTTCCCTGTACTTCGGTACATGTGACAATAAATGTAAATCTAAAAAGTGCAGCACATAGGTTAGAGATAGGGGTCAGGGCACAATAATGTACATAGTCACACTTAAACACCTTTTCACTAACATTCCAACCTGCCTCAATCCTCTGTCTAAAGGTTGTGAGGGATGCACGGGACTGTGTATAGAGGGTGTGTCGGGTGGGGGGTTGGTTGGCTGGGGTGTGGGTGTTGGACAATTGGGACAATTGAATGTTCCATCGGGGTCAACCTCAGAGGTGATGGGAACGGGGCAAGACGTGTTTTGGACAGCTTACACAGTGAGTGACCAACCGCCCCGACCACTCCCTCCTCCCCCCTCCCCATCACCCCAAAGGATATATGGGCCTGTGTGATAGAATGTGGGGATCACATGCAGGTGAACAGTGGAATATGATCCTGAAGGCAGGAGTCAGACTTTGTATAACGATGAGGAGCACCAGAGCCCATCTCACAGCGAATCGTGAATTGGATATTCTGAATTCTCCCTCTGTGTATCCGAACAGGCCCCGGATTATGGCGAATAGGGGTTTTTCACAGTAACTTCATTGCAAAGGAGGGGGGGTAAGTATGGAGAGGTGGAACTGCAGGTGGCCAGGCATCATGATTGGCAAATCTGGAGATGATGAGGGTGCCAGGTGTGTGGTGGCCCTGGGGCACACGTTGGCCGGCCTTTTGTGCTAGCCCAGGTTCTTCTTGGCCAGCCCCCTCTTCAGATGAGGCCTGACATTGTTCCTCCTCCTCCTCCAGCATGTTCCCCCTCTGCTGCGCGATGTTGTGCAGGACACAGCAGGCCAGCACAATGTGAGAAACTCCCCTGGGGCAATATTGGAGAGCCCCACCGGAGTGGTCCAGACATCGGAAGTGTATCTTGAGCACTCCGATGCACCGCTTCATGATGCTCCTGGTTGCTGCACACGCAGTGTTGTAACAGTTCTGCCATGGTCTGGGGCTTCCGGAGAGATGTAATTAGCCAAGACCTCAGTGAGTAACACTTGTCATCCATGAGCCAATCCCTCACTCAAGAGGGCGCCGCAAATGTTCCGGGAACTGACAAATGCGCTAGGATGTATGCGTCATGGGGACTGCGTGGGTATCGGGAGCAGACATGATGTGCAGCTAGTGGTCACACACCAGCTGTATACTGAGGGAGTGGAAGCACTTCCCTGCTGTGTACTGTGACATTGCCATTGCAATGATAGTCACATTGGATAGAACATTTGGTTGCTTAACTGGAACAATGACTTATTGATGAACACATGGAAAGATAAACAGAATGCTATACAGGTAAAGTTACTATGTGAGTTCCTTGAACTATCTTGGAACTACCCTTATGTGCGACTGCCTTGTTGTATGCCTTGCTACCAACTGGCTCACATCACGTAACCGATGTCTGATGCCACCAGCTGGTTGGAGGTCGCATTACTAGCTATGTACAAAACTATTCACAGGCAGATCACAACACTTCCAATTGGTGAAGGGAACCCCTTGATGAGACTGTGGTGATATGCATCACTGTAAATACACATGGGGTTAATGTAAATACACGTAGACTAGCTGGGCACTAGAGGGAGCACCAGAGACATGACACACAGACATTCAACCAATAGGTCAGTAAGATAGGACACGACCAATGGGCATTCACGACACACACAGAGGTGACACTACCACAGGGGGGCATTACACCAACCCATATAAAAGGACACAGCACACATGATCTTTCCCTTTCCAGTGTAGACACTAAGTGAGTACACAGGGTTAATTTGAAACACATCACACCCACCACGTGGATAGGAGGAGACTGGTTCGTCAGTCTGAGTAGCTATAGCAGGATTAACAGGAGAGTCGAATCCAAGTAGGAGAATTGTTACCAGTTTAATAAATGTGTTAAAGCTATCTCCAAGTCTGAACCTTCCTTTGTCAGAGTGCATATCAAGGAAGCAGCTTATGCTACGTCAAGAGAATAACAAAACAGAGACTGCTCTCGTAGGGGGAGATGTGTACTATCAATCACCCCCTGGACCTGGGGATCACCAGTGATCGCAGCAAATCTTGCTACTCGGGCATTCTGGTGTGCCTGGTCCAGACTTAAGTTTATATAGTCTGCTGCCCAGGTGCATTAGGAATCCATCACAGCGCAGATGTCTAGATCATCATGTAGTCTATTAGATTTGGATGAGAAAGGGGATACTCATCTTGTTGAAATGTCTTCTCTCCCCTGGCAGAGAATGAATTTTGGAGTACAGCCAGCAATGCTTGCTATCTACCTGACCGTGGCTGCCGTTGCAGACACACGGAGACTGGAGGCGCAGAGCTTGCTCCAAGAGGATGCAGCACAAGGCATAGATTACAAAAGCAGGGAGATCAAGTTGGAGTTGTATAGAACTTTGGTGAGACCACAGCTGGAGTACTGTGTGCAATTCTGGTCACCACATTATAGGAATGGTGTGATTGCACTGGAAAGGGTGCAGAGGAAATTCACCAGGATTTGCCTGGGATGGAAAATTTCAGTTATGAAGGCTAGTTGGACAGGCTTGGGTTGATTTTGCTGGAGCAGAGAAGACTGAGGGGTGACCTGATCGAGGTGTACAAGATTATGAGGAGCATGGACAAGGTGGATAGGGAGCAGCTGTTCCCCTTAATTGAAGGGTCAGTCGCGAAGGGGCACAACTTCAAAGTGAGGGGCAGGACGTTTAGCCGCGATGTGAGGAACAGCTTTTTTACCCAGAGGGTGGTGACGGTCTGCAATGTACTGCCTGGGAGGGTTCCCTTACATCCTTCAAAAAGTGCCTTGGTGGGCACTTGGTATGTCATAACATTCGAGGCTATGGGTCAAGGACTGGTAAATGGGATTCGGCAGGTAGGACAGATATTAGTGCAGACTCAATGGACTTCCTCTGCACTGTGTGACTCTGTGAACTCACGGGGTCCCACCACTTACCCTCCGACAGCCCTCCTTATCCCCCTTGCGACTCCTCTCCTCATCACATCTCAACTCTCACTTGCCAACCACATTTTTTTTCTTTATTCGTTGAAGGGATGAGCAGGCCACTCTTTGTTGCCCATCCCTGAGGGGAGGTGATGGCATCGTGGTATTGTGGCTGGACTTGTAATCCAGAGACCCAGAATAATGATCTGGGGACGCCACCACGGCAGGTGATGCAATTTAAACTCAATAAAAAATATCTGGAATTAAAAGTCTAATGATGACCATGAAACCATTGTCAATTGTCATAAAAATCCATCTGGTTCACTAATGTCCTTTAGGGAAGGAAATCCCTTACCCAGTCTGACTTACATGTGACTCCAGACCCACAGCAATGCGATTAACTCTTAACTGTCCCCTCAAGGGCAATTAAGGATGGGCAATAAATGCTGGCAAAGCCACCCATGGCCACGTCCCATGAACAAATAAGAAATAAAAAAATTAAGAGTCAACCACATTGGTGTGGGTCTGGAGTCACATGTAGGCCAGACCAGGTAAGGATGACAGATTTCCTTCCCGAAAGGGCATCAATCAACCAGATGGGTTTTTAGAACAATCAACAATGGTTTCAGGGTCATCATTGGACTTCTAATTTCTGATTTTTCTTTTGTTGATTTCAAATTTCACTATCTGCCCTAATGGGATTTGAACCTGGGTCCCCAGAGTATTACTCTGTGTCTCTGGATTACAAGTCCAGTAACAATACTACTACGCCACTGCCTCCCCACATGCCAGGCATCCTTACCATCTGACCTGGCATGTACCCGCCTACATACTCCCATCTGTCCCATTGGAACACAAACTTGAGTACAATCAGAGTGAATGAGCCCAGCTGGCTGGAGTGATATCCAAGCTAAAGATCCTCATGCAGTTTGAGGAGAGAGTTCGTGAACTGGCTGGCGAGGAGCAGGATTGCTCCCGAGCTGATGGCGAGGTTGGAGCATAAGACAAAAGTGAGAACCCTCAATAAATGATTCCAGCCTCATTTAAGTTATATTTCTACTACTCTTCCATGCATTAAAGTCATCTTGCTTCCTTTGCAGGTCGATCAACCGATCTACACAGCCCATCCTCTCAGCCTCTGGAGACAATGAACCCAAGCAACTCCAATGACAATATATCGGAGATTAGCATCAAGGAGGTGTCACAGCTATCACCAGCACCTTCCATTAGCAAAGATACTCGTAACTTGAAATGAGGCTTGAGATCTTTGTCGTGGGTATTTTGTTACGTCACCAGCAAGGGCAAGGAATATTGGAAAACGAGGTTCCGTCAGCGAAAATCCCGTTTCCTGAGTCTCACATTATTTTGGGCCCACATCGCTGTTTACGCTTATGGGGTTGGCGGCATGGTTGCACAGTCGTTAGCACTGTCGCTTCACAGCGCCAACAGCCCAGGTTCAATTCCTGGCTGAGTTCACTGTCTGTGTGAAGTCTGCACATTCTCTCTGTGTCTGCATGGGTTTTCTCCGGGTGCTCCGGTTTCCACCCACAAGTCCCAAAAGACGTGCTGTTAGGTAATTTGGACATTCTGAATTCTCCCTCTGTGTACCCGAACAGGCGCTGGAATGTGGCGACTAGGGGCTTTTCACAGTAACTTCATTGCAGTGTTAAAGTAAGCCTACTTGTGACAATAAAGATTATTATTATTAAAGATTGTCAGAGAGAATATGTGAGCAAGTGTGAAGATTTTAACTTTAATACGAATAATAAAAATGTACAATTTTTTTGAGTCTTTTAAAGATTAATGTTCAGAGGGACTTGGATGTTCTCATACAAGGAAGACAGAAAGCGACAAGGCACAGCACAAGAATAAGGAATTGTTGCTACAATAGTATGGGGCTTTAGTGAAACCGTATGAACTGTCAGTTTCAAAACTGAAAGACTTTCGACTGGAGGCGAGACAGCAAAGATTCACATGGTTGGTCATGTGGGGAGGAACAGCAGTCAGGTAGGATAAGGAGGGGATAGGGAGTGGGTAGAGCTGAGAGGTTTACCAGATTGGTTCCTGCAATGAGAAAGTTGTTCTATAATGGAAGGCTGTATAAATTGGGTCCATAAAGTAATTAAAAGAGATTTTATCCAAACAGACAAGATTCAAAGGGGTATATCCCACGATAAGGATGTTTTCATTTCAGACTGAGATGAGAAGGGATTTCATTTGAGGTAGCCTAGCATTACCATTGACAGTGCAACTATCGATTGTTCCTTCCCAGTGATGCTGACATCCGAAAATGGATTTTAAAAAAGCATCCTTTTGAAAGTGCAGAAATAGGTGCAGGATAGCTTTGAAACAGTGTTGTCTGGAATGTTTTCTGCTTTCTGAGGGAACATAGGAACTAATAATAATTCCAAATTTTCTGGAGTGGAATGAATGTGGTTGAATAATTGGTAGGGAGAGGGAAGATGTTGGGTGTGGGGTGGGCAAGAAGAGGGTGCAGTGCTAAACTGAAATTTAACAGAAGTCAATGGAAAGGAAAATAGTGCAAAGAGTAAAACTGATACCCAATTCGCGACTGCCCATTTTATACTATCAAACAAAAACAATTTATTCTTCTATTGGGTTCAAATGAGACTAACTAATGATTCAATATACCTCAATATCATCCTTAAAAGGAAGCAGAGGAGCATCCATAACATTCTTCAGAGAGAATGTCTCTGATGTCACATTAAATTTATGGCCTGTTGCTGTAGATATCCGGTCCCAATGTCTCATTTCCATTGACTTGTTGGACATCATTTCCAGGAGGGGGCATGATTCACTGAAATCATCGATTTTCTTCTTTAAATCGAGAAATGCCTGCCATTCCTTCAAGCCTTTGGGCAACCTACGACACCTAGAAATGGTTCAGATGAAATCACAGTTTACTTAATTGAAATGAATTTACATCGCAGACTGAAATGTATATTACTATCAATGCGACAGTATACTTCTGAATAAAAATAGCAAGTGCTGGGAAATGTAAGGGGATCTGGCAGCATCATGGTTTTCCTTTATTCGTTCATTGCGCAAAGACAGGTGGTAGGTCAGAAAATTGGACAGAATATAAGGAGAGCAAAGGATGACTAAAAGATTATTAAGGAACCAGAAATTAGAGTTTGAGATATGAAAACAGATAAGAGTTTTTATAAATATTTTTAAAAGACAAGAGTTAACTAAGTGACTGTTGGTCCGATAGAAAATGAGTCTGGAAAAGTGCTAATGGAAAACAATTGGAGGGCGGTCCTCCTGGTCAGACTGCCCACACTGACTTTTTTCAAATTCATTTACGGGATGTGGGTATCACTGGTTAGGGTAGCATTTATTGTTCATCGCGAATTGTTCTTCAGAAGGTGCTGATGAGTTGCCTTCTTGAACCACTGCAGTCCTTCAGGTGTAGGTACATCCACTGTGCTGTCAGGGAGGGAGATCCAGGAGGTTGCTCCAGCGACAGTGAAGGAGTGCCGATATATTTCCAAGTCAGGGTGGTGAGTGACTTGGAGGGGAACCTCCAGGTGGTGGGGTTCCCAGGTATCTGCTGCGCTTGTCCTTCTAGATGGTAGTGGTTGTGGGTTTGGAAGGTGCTGTGTAAGGAGCCTTGGATAGTCACTGCAGTGCATCTTGTAGATGGTACACTGTTCGCCGATGGTGCAGGGTTTGAATGTTTGTGGAGGAGGGAGCAATCAAACGGCCTGTTTTGTCCTGAATGGTGTCGAGCTTCTTGAGTGTTGTTGGAGTTGGACTAATCCAGGCAGGTGGAGAGTAGCCCATTATGCTCCTAACTTGTGCCTTGTAGATGGTGGACAGTCTTTGGGGGGTCAGGAGGTGAGTTACTCCCTCCACGATTCCTAGCCTTTGACCTTTCCTGGTAGCCACAGTCTTAATTTGGCTACTGCAGTTCAGTTTTTGATCAATGGTAACCTTCAGGAGATGGTCATTGCCTGGTACTTGCATGGCACGAATGTAACTACTGCCTCCCAGGTGTCATTGCTGACCCCGGTGCTGGTTTAAATCTTTCAATGTAATGTGAGGTGTTTGTAAGCGTTGAAAATCCTGGCCAGGTCACCAAAGCGAGGAGCAGGTGTATGTGCTGCCATTCTTGTGAGTGAGTACTCAGGAAGTGTTTAAAAGTAGTTCCCTCTTGTTAGCAGTGAGCAGCTGTGGTGCAAGTAAGGTGAATCGGACGGTGAGGGAGTCAGGCATGTCGAGATTCACCTGGGGGCTAATTTTAAGGATTCGGAGGTGGGTTGATAGTGGCCTCAGTATCAGGATACTCGGTCATGGGGGCCGGTATAGGTGCCGACATGTGGTGCAGTGTGGGGCTTTGCCCGGGCTCCAGATTGGGAGGGGTAGGGTTGCGGGTGTGTGGGACAGGCGGTTGGTGCTGCCTGCTCACCCTGGCAGCCCTGCGGAGATTGTGCAGTTTTTTCCAACACTGCTGGCCTGTCAGTTATGTGTTACCGACGTCTCGAACTGCTTCTACCACCTTCGCCCAGGCACGGCGAATGGCGTGATGGGCAGACTCCTTCCCAGGCCGAGATATAGGGCCAACCATCTCTCCTCCACCATGTCCAGGAGAGTCTCCAGCTCAGCCTCCGTGAACCTTGTGCTGCGTGTCTTGCTGCCACCTTGTTGGCTGGGATGCTGTGTGTAAGGAGTGAAGTCTGTATGTGTGGCTGCAGCCTGTCAGCCTCCTGAGTGTCAATCGCAAAACCGGCGAATGAAAAAGATTAAATGAAAATCGCTTGTCACAAGTCGGCTTCAAATAAAGTTACTGTGAAAAGCCCCGAGTCGTCACATTCCGCCGCCTGTTCGGGGAGGCTGGTACGGGAATTCCACACCGTTTCACATTGGATTCAATTGTGTTCCACGTGGCTCCAGTGCTAGCCCCTCAACAGTGGGTGACACGGTAGCACAGTGATTAGCACTGCTGCTTCACAGCGTAAGGGTCCCAGGTTCGATTCCCAGTTTGGGTCGTTGTCTGTGAAGAGTCTGCACGTTCTTCCCGTGTCTACGTGGGTTTCCTCTGGTAACTCCGGTTTCCTCCCAATAGTCCCAAAAGACATGCTGTTAGGTGAATTGGACATTCTGAATTCTTCCTCAGTGTACCCGGAAAGTGGCGACAAGGGGCTTTTCATAGTAACTTCATTATAGTGTTAACGTAAGCTTACTTGTGACAACAAAGATTATTATTTGTTATCGTAGCTGAATCGGTCCAGGTGCAGAGCCGGTTTTTCTGTCGTGGAACTCCACCTATCCTGTGCTGGCATCAACACTTAGGGCTGGATTCTCTGATTCTGTGACTATATCCAGAGGAAGCGTTTGGTCTAATGACCAAAAGGTTGGCGGCGCCCCAACACCGAAGCTCTGCCCAGTGGGGGGCTAGAAACACGCCGCGTAAAGCCCCCTGCTTTACCTGCTGATACGGACGCAAAATGGCCGAGTCCGAGGCCGCGCATGCACACGGCGGCGATCTGTAGCAGCCACGCTGTACAACATGGCGGAGGCCACATGCGGACCCAGCCCGCCAGATAGTGCCCCCCTGTAACCCCACTCGCCATTCCTGGACCACCCCAACCAATCCCCCCAGCAGCCCCCCCCCCCCCCCCCCCCCCGAAGGCCCCTGCCAGCGGAACAGCTCCCCCCCACCCCCCGGACTGTGGCAACATTGGACACAGTCCAAAGCCGCAACATGAGGTCCCTGTAAACTGAGAGGACACGCGACCGACGGCGTCGGGAATACGACCCATCGAAGGCGGAGCGACGGGGTAGGGCCTCCGATGCGTGCGGTGTACTCAGCGATCATGCCGTTTTTGATGGGGCGGAGCATCTGAAAAACGGCGCTGTCCCCCCGATTTCGCAGGAAAAAGGATTCTCCAGCCAATCGCCAAATGTGATTTTGGCATCGGCAATCGGACAATCCAGCCCTACGTCTCAGAAATTGAGAATCCAGCCCACTGTTTGTGAATCTGTTAGTGCGTGTTCTCAAACGTTTGTATCTTCTGCCCAATGGAAGAGGTTGGAAGAGAGAATGTAACAGCTCACATTGAATCCCATCTGCCACTGTTTTAGCCTATCTCTCTGTGTAATCAGTGCCTCTTCTATTCTTTAAGCCTCTGAATTATTGGCTACTATTTTATCTGTAAATTAGCCATCAATGTACAGCAAATGCATGAAGGTACATAGTAAATAGAGGTAGCAGTGGAAGAGAATCCTACACAACCATTCTAACCTTCCTTCCAATTCATGGCCCTCCCACTAATCATCTGCCAGCAGTCTTCTTTTCAAAGGCATTTATTATATTTCCTCAAACCATACTAATTGTCAGCTTCCTTGAGAACTGTAATTGATAATATGGAAAGATGTGTCATTTGAAACATGTAAGTCTTGCAATATCTGGTCTGAGAGAAACATGAGTGAATACAGGGCAAGATCTCACAAAGGGTTAACAGCAGCTGCAAAGAGCAGGTTTGTAAAATGCAGATAGCCTTAGTCAAGCAGGCTTAGCAAACACACAGGGTTTTTGTATGAAGCTAAAAACAATGGTTCACACCTTCATTGAAATTAACTATCTTAGTAAGCATCTAGAAAAGCACGGATGAGGGTTTCAGTTGAGCGAGGTGATAAATGTAAACCTTTTAAGTCAGAACCAAGTGGATTTTTGGCATTACACTAAAAGCAATGATTCACCCTTCATTGAAGTAAAATCAGGAGACGATCAGTCTACAAGAAACATAATTTAAAGCCAAAATCAAAGTCAAAATTATAAGCTGGTGACACAATTGGAAAATAAAACTACAGAAATGACAGGAACCAAGATTCACACCCCTATTGAAACCAAGGCTTTTGAATATCACAAAGGAACTTTGAACATTACAAAGGAAACAATGTAATCAGAGACCTGAGGTCATGTCAAAATGAATACTTAGTTGTATTAGAATGTTTAGATCAAAGATACTTTTTATAATCCAAGGGAAATAAAAGTTACTTTACAATAAAATCCTAAAAACTTAATAAATGTTAGAAATAGAATATAAACCCAGAGACTAGAGCAGGAACTACCAGAACTCAGAGAGAGGTGAGAGGCAGAGAAGGAACAAGAGAAGCAAGCAGAGTCAACTTACAGTTTGGTCATGGGAAAGGGACAGAGCCAAGTAGCCAAGCTAAAACAGCTAATACATCGAAGGAAGACCAGAATTTAAAGAGGAGGCAGAATCAGTTCAGCATCAGCTCAGAGGCAGGGGGCAGAGTCAGCAGAGCCAGCTCTCATAGATCGGTACATGGGAAAGATAGGATAGAAACCAAGCTCACCAGCGAATACATCTAAAGAAGACCAGATTTTAAAAAGAAGAATTATTGTCAAGTTGGGCCTGAAGGTCCCTTCAACCAACCAGATGGACCCTGAAGCAAGATCTTTTTACTTTTCTGTAAAGGCAGTGATTGCAGCTTTTAAAAGAAAAAATATAATAATAAAATAACTTAATTTAAGCTGAAACAGTGGTTATTCCAAAGTCTACTTTACTTACTTAGCAATGCGGGACCCAGGATCAATGCTACAAAGTGGTAAGTAGATGAAATCTTCGGTGAAGCTATGGGTTATACCGGGGGATAACTTGAAAACATAGTTTGTTCTGAATAGCACCTACCGAAGCCTGCACAGGAGTCGGGGAGTGAGAATCCCTGTTCACCATTTAGAATGTCGGCCCTTTTTGGTATCGGGGACTTCTAAAAATAGTGGTGAGTTTTCAACAACAGAACCAGCAGCTTTATTAAGCATGATACACCATCATAATAGTGCCAAAGAAGAACCAGGCAACGTGCCTCAATGACTACCATCCAGTGGCCCTGACTTCAGTCATAATGAAGTGCTTCAAGAGGTTGATCATGAAGCGCGTCACCTCCATACTCCCAGAACGCCTTGATCCACTGCAATTCACATACTGTCGCAACCGGTCCACAGCAGATGCCATTTCCCTGGCCCTACACTTATCCCTGGAGCATCTCAACAACACGTACTCCTACATCAGACTCCTATTTATTGACTACAGCTCTGCCTTCAACACTATAATCCCAGTCAAGCTCATATCAAAGCTCCAAAACCTAGGACTTGCCTCTCCACTCTGCAACTGGATTCTCGATTTTCTGACCAACAGACCACAATCGGTAAGAATGAACAACAACACCTCCTCAACAATAGTCCTCAATACAGGGGACCCGCAAGGCTGCGTACTTAGCCCCCTACTCTACTCCCTGTACACAAACGACTGCGTGGAAAAATTTGGTTCCAACTCCATCTTCAAGTTTGCTGACAATACAACCGTAGTGGGCTGGATCACGAATAACAACGAGTCAGAATACAGGAGGGAGGTTGAGAACCTAGTGGAGTGGTGCAGCAACAACAATCTCTCCCTCAATGCCAGCAAAACTAAAGAGCTGGTCATTAAATTCAGGAAGCAAAGTACTGTGCACACCCCTGTCAGCATCAACGGGGCCGAGGTGGATATGGTTAGCAGTTTCAAATTCCTAGCAAAAATCTGTCCTGGTCCACCCACGTCGGCGCTACCACCAAGAAAGCACAACAGCACCTATAATTCCTCAGGAAACGAAGGAAATTTGGCATGTCCACATTAACCCTTACCAACTTTTACAGATGCACCATAGAAAGCATCCTATCAGGCTGCATCACAGCCTGGTATGGCAACTGCTCGGGCCAGGACCGCAAGAAACTTCAGAGAGTCGTGAACACCGCCCAGTCCATCACACAAACCTGCCTCCCATCCATTGACTCCATCTACACATCCTGCTGCCTGGAGAAAGCGGGCAGCATAATCAAAGACCCCTCCGACCCGGCTTACTCACTTTTCCAACTTCTTCCATTGGGCAGGAGATACAGAAGTCTGAGAACACGCACAAACAGAATCAAAAACAGCTTCTTCCCCGCTGTTACCAGACTCCTAAATCTCCCTCTTATGGACTGACCTCATTAACACTACACCCTGTATGCTTCATCCGATGCCGGTGCTTATGTAGTTACATTGTGTACCTTGTGTTGCCCTATTATGCATTTTCTTTTATTCCCTTTTGTTCCCATGTACTTCATGATCTGTTGAGCTGCTCGCAGAAAAATACTTTTCACTGTACCTCGGTACACGTGACAATAAATAAATCCAAATCCAAATATTCCTTTCTGGCATCCACATTGGCTACTGGTTATTTTATCTTTGTCTTATTAATTTCAAATTTAACCATAAATTATCCAGTTTAGGTTTAACCCCCTGTTAAAAGTAGGCACTTAGTTAAACTCCGAGTCCTGTGGCACATGCCAACTCTCAAAAGAACCCTGGGGGTGGGGGTGGGAAGAAGGGGGCAGTCTATCAATCTTGGGGTTGTTACCACAGGAGAAATTCGGGGATTGCCAATCCATGTTTGTGGTAAGCAGGGAGGAATATGCTCCTGAAAAAGGCAGCTCAGTTCAGGACAAACCTTAAAACAACAAAAAGAGGGGCATTGAGGAGTCTGAGCTTGAGGCTGAAGCATGTTGGGAATATTAGGTCATTATCTGAAACTGTTTAGGGGCTGTTTAACACAGGGCTAAATCGCTGGCTTTGAAAGCAGACCAAGCAGGCCAGCAGCACGGTTCGATTCCCGTAACAGCCTCCCCGAACAGGCGCCGAAATGTGGCGACTAGGAGCTTTTCACAGTAACTTCATTTGAAGCTGACTCGTGACAATAAGAGATTTTCATTTCATTTTCATTTCAAACTGGAGCTCATTTAATATGCTGATGTTCAGGCTGGAAGTCTGGGCATGTCCAGATGTTAACTCCCAGCTGAGACTTCTAATATTTTGTTGAAAACCACATGATGGCATATACTGATGCATTCCCCCCTTATCTGCAAAATGTGTCATCCCCCTCCCCATCCATTCAACCGGGGTGCCCTGAAGGGAGGAGGCTTGGGCCAGTGGGGGAGATGTGGATGAAATTCCCAGCCTTTGAGCAGAAGCGGGCTCCTCCCGGGTTCATAGGTGTTCCTGAGCAGCTGAGGAAAACAGAGCTCCCTGACCTGCTCATCACTCATCAAGATGGGGATTGGGACAATAAAGAGCACAATAACTTGCAGATTTATCATTCCTTTCTTTGATTGGGAGAGGAGTTTCTTTAAAAACAACGTTTTGACTCCATTGAAAAAGGCTGTCCACAAAACAAGTGAACAGCAAGTATTTTTTCTGAACTGATTTGAAGGAGTGGGGAATCTGGAGAAGTACCAGGGCCCATGGTTTTCTCTCTCAGTTCCTGACTGAGAGAAAGAGAAACAAAGGGCTGGATTTGACCATTTTCAGCAAGGTAAGGGAGACACTCGAACAATGGGCAATTTCACATACCCTCACAGGGTTTATCACATCGTGGGGCAGATGATCAAATCTTCAGGAAAATATCAAATCAAAGCTAACATTGCTATAAGAACAGGGGACACTTGAAAAACTCAGCAGGTCTGCCAGCATCTAACAGGAGAGGAACAGCGGGCGGTATTCTCCGCCCACCCCCTCCACCGCTGGGTGGGAGGAGGGCTCCTTCATCGGGGGTGGGTCTTCCAAAGGTGTCTGGCCCGTGATCGGGGCTCACCCGTTAACTCTGGGGACGATTCTCCGATATGGCGGGCAAGTGTTTGCACCGTCGTGAACGCCGTCGTGTTTCATGACGGCACGAACAGGGCCCGGGCACGACCGATTCTGGTATTCACAGGGGGCCGGCACGAATCTGGAGCGGTTCACGCCACTCCAGCCACAGTAGCTCAATCCTGTGCATGCGCAGTTGGGCCACGCCATCCTGTGCATGCGCTGGGAACTTTTTACGCGTGCCGGCCCCGGCGCAATATGGCGTGGGTGTTCAGGGGTCAACCACGGCGGAATGTCGGCCCGGGGAGGGGGAGAGGCTGGCTCACCGATGGGCGCCGATCGCGGGCCAGATCCCTTCGGTGGCCCACCTCCGGTGAAGGAGCCCCCCCATCTCCCCCAACATGCCGCCCCCTGAGTGTTCCTGCAGAGTTCCCGCCGGCAGCGACCAGGGATGGACGGCGCCGGCAGGACACTGTCGTGTCGAAGCGGCCGTTTGGCCCATCAGGGCCGGAGAATCGCCGCTCGCCATTTGCGGCGATTCTCCGAGCGGCCCGGCGCAATTCGCGCGGCGCTGGTTTTGGGGGGTGGGAGAATCGCATGCGGGGGTCGGGGCGGCGTGGCGCGATTCGCGCAGCGCCCCGGCAATTCTCCCACCCGGCAGAGCCGGGGAGAATACCGCCCAACGTTTCAAGTCCACAGATTCCTCGTCAGAACTGAAATGAGGGAAGAATGTAGAAACTCCAAAACATAATGGCAACTTTAAGTGCTGTGAACAACATGCTTTATGGAATAACTTAGCTGAATGTAAGCCAATTTTATTCCCAACCTGTTTTGAAATTCCAACAGCTCAGCATTAATCTTCTCAATGTCGAGTTCAGTCCACAGCACGTCATAATAACCATTAATATTAGTCATCACTGCATCATACAGGCTATACAATTTCTGTAGGAGCCCCAGCTCTTTTCTGGAGAGAAAGCAAAAACAGCAGCAGTAATTAATAGCAAAGCAAGAGGCCATCATGTTGCTTTCTGCCCAGGCACTTACACATATAAGCACTGATGTTATGGGGCTGAATGTTACACTGCGGGTGGTGGTTCCATCACCTTGCATAAAAGTCAGGGATGTGCCCCCTCCATTTGGTCAGCAGATATTAAACAATTGTTTAATTGGCCAGAGCAGCATGTACTTTCGGACCAAGAGGAAATCCTGCCTCTTTGAATTGTCGGCCATAGGGAGTCAGGGGCAGCAACTTTCACGTTCCAGCAGTGATATTGGGAGCAGTGATCACTGCTCGGGCTATAGTGATGCCACAGTAAGGTGTTCAGCACTGGAGACATGGGGAGGTGGCGATGCAGTGGTATTGTCACTGAACGAGTAATCCAGAGACCCAGGGTAATACTCCGGAGACCCAGGTTCAAATCACACACTGTAGATGATCGAATTTAAATCTGCTTCTCAAATGTCTAGGGAAGGAAACCTGCTTTCCTTACCTTGTCTGGCCGACATGTGACTCCGGGCCCTCTGAATGCCCTCGGAAATGTCTGAGCAAACCACTTAGTTAGAATCATAGTATAGACATGTAGTCATAGCCACAGAATTTACAATGCAGAAGGAGGCCATTCGACCCATTAAATCTCCACCGGGCCTTGGAAAGAGCACCCCACTTAAGCCCACGCCTCCACCCTACCCAGTAACCCACCTAACCTTTTTGGACACTAAGGGAAATTTAACATGGCCAATTCACCTAACCTGCACATCTTTGGACTGTGGGGCGAAAATGGAGAACACGGAGGAAACCCACACAGACACAAGAAGAAAGTGCAGACTCCACACAGACAGTCACCCAAGACCAGAATTGAACCCGGGTCCTTGATACTGTGAGGCAGCTGTGCTAACCATTGGGCCACCGTGCCGCCCCAATGACTGGAATTGAAAATTCATCATCAGAGGCCAGCTCAGAAAGTGGTGTCATGTCGTATATATGATTGATAATAAAATACCTAATAGTATTCTTTAAACTTAACTCCACCTGCAAGGTGAACTAAGATGAAATTCAATGACACCTTGAAGGCAAACCTCAGAAAATGTGACAAATCCAGAATGAAGTGTGAGAAAAATGTGGAGTGACCTCAGGTAGCGACGTTTCCATTGAATAATTACAAGAAAAAAAGGCAGCTCAGAAGAAAAGGCAGGCTACAAAGATCAGATAATCCCAACAAAATTGGACAATTTATTCTTGCCTGCTCTGTGGAAAGCTATAACGGTCTGAAGTCAGGCTCCACAGCCAAATTAGAACACCAGCAGATAAAACGGCTATTTTCAATAATGAAGCGAAATTAATGATGTCATTTAAAATGACCTCTGTGGCTTCAAAACACTTGGTGACGAGCTAGCGCACGGAAAGGTGTGCCAAAAATGCAAGTCTTTCTTTCTTTGAATATGTTTAGGCCTGCTCTTTGACAGAGTATCCTATCCCTAATCATTATCTTCCTCAAAACTCTGTAATTCCAAATTCATAAAAGGGGGTCATTGTGCAGGTAGGTTCAGGGCATTCTGACAGCAGTAGAATTAACATGACCACATATAAATTAATGTAGTGCTTTTCTGTGTCTAATGTAACTTACTTATTTTTCTGGAGTATTTCATAGTCTTGGATTGGCAATCCAAATAAACGTTCTCCTGAAGAATATGTCACAAATTTCCTCCATAACTCATCAAACCAACTCTGAAACAAATCACAGCTCAGACATAAGGATCACCAACAGCTTTATTTAATTTGGTATTATGTGCAGATTTCTTCCATGTGAATTAAATCTTTATAAGCTATATTTTCTCACTTGCTAGCCTAAATTGTCAGTGTCAATTTCAACTAATTGAACTTACAAGCATATCTTTGCATGCGATCAGTTAGTAGTGATGTAAAGGCAGAAAGTACTATCATGTTCTGCAGCAGTGGAGATGGCCCGCCATTGGGCAGAGCCGAGATGTTCTGGTCCCACCACTGTCAATGGGGTATTCCATTGTTCGTACCCTCCACAACCGGGGAACACGCAGCGTGGGGTTGCCATTGAAGGGGCTGCAAGACCTTGCCAACGGACTTGCCCATTGAATCCCACTCAATGTTTCAAGTCCAATATGACTTCTTTGGAACTGAAAGTAGTTGGCCAGTAACAGCCATCAAATCAATTCAATAAAAGGGAGAACTTTTCTTTAGCGAATCCTTTCTCACACTTTCATAGAATCATAGCATCCCTACAGTGCAGAAGGAGGCCATTCAGCCCATCAAGTCTGCTCCGACCCTCTGAAAGAGCACCCTACCTAGGCCCATCACCTCGCAATCCCATAACCCTATCTAACCTTTGGACACTAAGGGTAATTTAGCATGGTCAATCCATTTAATATGCATATCTTTGGACTTTCCACATAATTAACTGCTCAAGTAAAACTACAGCAGGTTCTTCACCCACTGGAGAAAACTATGGAATTATTGTTCCGAAGAATAATTCATTCTGTAACCACAGTTAGCAATAAGCTAAATTTTCCTGGATCAAAATTCCTATGATGCTATGACTCTCACAGGTGACACAGTAGCACAGTAGTCAGCACTGCTCCCTCACAGCACCAGGGACTCAGATTCACTTCTGGCTTTGGGTCTGTGCGGAGTTTGCACTTTCTCTCTGTGTCTGCATGCATTTCCTCCATGTGCTCCATTTCCTCCCACAGTCCAAAGATGTGCAGGTTAGGCGGATTGGCCATGCTAAATTGCCCCTTGGTGTCCAACGATGTCCAGGTTAGGTGGGGTTACGGGGATAGGGCCGGGGTGTGCACCTCGGTATGGTGCTTTTTCAGAGGGCCAGTGCAGACTCTATGGGCTGAATGGTCTCACTTCTGCACCATAGGGATTTTATGCTACAGGTAACCAATGCATTGCGCTAATTTGAAAGGATGAAAAATTCTGGGCGGCATATCTGTGATTTACTGCAATATGCTTTGGTGGTGGAGAAACTTGAAACGCTTTGGCCAGTTGTTCTTGGAGTTTCAGAAGTTTTTTTTATGAGGCTGCACAGTTTAATTAATGGTACCATTTTGCAGACAATTCTAGAGTGCTGGTATAAATACAAAAAAGTAGTTTCACCTCCACGACTAGTGGTCCATTAAAATTTGTGGCCTGAAAACGTTAAATAGGTAGGTTACGTTATCTGTCTGTTAAGGTACATACAAAATGACTTGGATAAAGTCTACCAAAAGCAAGACCTTGAAATTTGAAACTAATGTGAATGTAGCTTGTGAAGGAATAAAGAGAAACTGTGCTGTGGCATTGGATCTCAGATAATTGAGCCTCGAGGTGCAGTTCCATGTAAAAGTACCTAAATTAATTTAAATGGGAACAAAAGGAATTTTGCGTTGAATTCAATTTAATGGCTTTGTAACAGAAAAGGCCTTTGTTGTACAGCCCTTTGCTTTGAAAAAGTCATCTAGACTCGAAACGTTCGCTCCCTTTTCTCTCCACAGATGCTGCCAGACCTGTTGTGATTGTCCAGTATTTTCATCCCTTGGTTATACAAGTGGGTAAGGATTGTAGATCAACATAAAAAATACAAGAATGGCATTGAAATTTCAAGCAAAAATTGGCATCAGCAAATAGGACATACAGGAAAACTGATCCAAACAGAGGATGAAATATCTGCAGACTGATATGTTTTTCTGATAGTTAATTGCCCTTAATAATTCATTTACAAACATATTATTTTTACAATTACCTGAAAGATCTGTAATCTTGTGCTGGCTTCTGAAGGTGCAATACCTGGAACCATTGGACCTTCCTACAACAGAAAATAATATAATGTTCACAGAATTGTTTATTAATCGAGAGAAGGAAATGTATATTTCTAAATAAGGCAGCGATCAAAGATTTCCGATACTGTTAGAAATTACAACCAGGACTAATTAGTGGCTAAAGTTCATTGATCTAAACAGAAGGTCGTTATTTGCCTTACAAATTGAACTATTTGTTTATGTAACACTATGATTGCTTTTGAGGATGTAATTTACTTCTGCCGAGACACTGAGGACTTTAAAAGGCACTTTGTAATTACAAATCCATTTTTTATAAAAAGAATTAATGCTGGCACCATGGTGATGCGACCACCAATTCACTCAGAGACACAAGTTGAAGTAAACTGTGGCTTTAATCGACTTACAACTGAGCCTGCCTGCGACTAGCTGAACTGAAAGCAGGCTCACAAGACCACAGCACTTTGTACTTCCAGTTGTGGGCGGAGCCAAGGGCGGGGCCCTGTACATGCTCCTCATTTCCCCCTGTGGGCAGAACCGCGCAACGGCTCACATATGGAGCCCACAGTGACACAGTGATATACAGTGTGGATTTATATATTATACATTCACCATGTTCACCCGATGTTAAAAAAATCAAGTCCATGGGGGGGTGACGGGCCTATAAGTTCAGTCGGTCCGGTGCTCGAATCGTGCGTTGGGACCGAAAGAGCACCGGAGTTGCAGCCACTTCGGATGGCTGTGGGCAGATGTTCGGTGCGAATCCGAGGGGAATGGGACAGTTCAGCGCTGACGTTTCAGCACCGACGTTTCAGCGCCGCCGTTTCAGCGCCAGGACATTTCAGCGCCAAATATTTCAGCGCCAAATATTTCAGCGCCAAGACGTTTCAGCGCTCATTCATTCAGAAATCATTCTTGAGTATGGTCACAGGTATGACACAGGTATACCAGCTTTTACACTTAGTTATTTGGTTGTTTCATCGTTCTAACTGTCTTTAGATTTTGTTGGAGTTTTATTATGATTACTGTTTAGATAATGTTAGAGTTTTGTTAACAAGTTTTTATACTTACTTAGTTATTTGGTAAATTTCTTTTGGTAAATCTGGTAAGTTCCATATCTTTAAACCCATGGCTGAATCAGTGAAAAGCAAGCGAGGCAGAGAGAAGTTCTGTCATGAAGGTTTTATATATCGTTTTGACAAAGAAAGCAAGAAACAAAAGCAAGTTAAGTTTTGGCGATGCCATGAGGATGGTAGGTGCAAGGCCCGCATTCACACGTTAGAAAGAGGTGATCGAAAAGATCAACGAACATACTCACCCCCCATCTGCAGTTGCTATCGAAGTGGAAAAGGTCATAACTGATGTGAGAGACCGGGCTGAAAAGACTTGTGAGCCTCCAAGTACGATTATCAACAAGTGCATTGAAAAAATGTCCGTGGCAGGTATGGCACAGTTACCAAACAGGCAGGCAATGCGAAAAATTATTCGTAGAAAACGAGACGAAGTTAATCAGGTCCCCGATAATCCAAGATCGATTCAAGAGCTTCAGTTACCTCATGAATACATGATGTATAAACCCACCCCAGAAACTGAGGAAAATTTCTGTTTAAAGGATAGTGGTACGAACAACGAACGGATTATTATATTTGGGAGAGAGAGTTGGTTAGAACACATGGCAACTTCCACGACTTGGTATGCTGACGGAACATTTGCGGTAGCACCACACCTATTTTATCAAGTTTATATCATCATGGTTAGGAAAAATAACGGAGTTCCCCCTGTATTGTACGCGCTTTTACAAAACAAACAGTATGCGACCTATATGATGTTGTTTGCGACGGTAAAAGAGATGATTACAAACGCAGGACCTGCCATTATCAATTGTGATTTTGAACGCGCTGCTTTTACCGCCATGAAAGACTCCTTCCCCAATATAGAAGTAAGAGGCTGCCTTTTTCATCTGTCTCAAAATATACTTAGGCAGATAAGTGGTTTTGGTCTCATGCATTTATATAAGAGCAATCCCGATTTTGCATTACATTCGAAAATGATAACTGCCCTATGTTTTGTGCCAGTTGACGACCTTGACAGTCACGTGGATTCTTTAGCAGGTAATTTACCGGAGGAGTTAATTCCGGTTTTAAACTATTTTGAAGACAATTATATCGGCCGTCCTAATCGCCGAGGAGCAGGCAGACGAAGTCCTTTATTTCCTACCGAGATGTGGAATATGTATCAAAGAACATTAGATGGGGATGACAGAACAAATAACTATGCTGAGGCGGCCAACAGGAGATTGAAAAGTGAACTGTTAATGTCACACCCAACTATCTGGAAGTTTATAGAACAGTACAGCACAGAACAGGCCTTTCGGCCCTCGATGTTGTGCCGAGCAATGATCACCCTACTCAAACCCACGTAACCCGTATACCCGTAACCCAACAATCCCCCCATTAACCTTACACTACAGGCAATTTAGCATGGCCAATCCACCTAACCCGCACATCTTTGGACTGTGGGAGGAAACCGGAGCACCCGGAGGAAACCCACGCACACACGGGGAGGACGTGCAGACTCCACACAGACAGTGACCCAGCCGGGAATCGAACCTGGGACCCTGGAGCTGTGAAGCATTGATGCTAACCACCATGCTACCGTGAGGCCCCGAAGTCCCCGAGTTCATTGATGTCCTTAAGCATGTTCAAAAGGGAAAAGACGAGCACTTCGAGAAACTTTTAGCTGGCAATGAACCTCAATTAAAATTACTTAAATATAGAAAAGCTGATGAGAGGGTATTGAAAATTGTTTCCGAATATGGCAGCAGGAATGAAATTGACTACCTTTGTTCAATAGGGCACAATTTAACAAACTAAATGCGTTTTTTCCAATGAATATCCAATGAATGTCCAATTAACTTTCTTTTTAATGATTGATTTTATGAACTGACAGATTTGTAAATTGTTTTAATGTACTGTTTTTGGATCTTTATAAGTGGATCTTTTACAATAAAAACATTTTGTTAACACTTGAGTTTTATTTCATTTTATGAACTCACAGATTTGTAAATTGCTTGGTGCCAAAAAAAATTCTGTCATAACTATATGACAACATTGGAGAATTTTTTTTTTCTGGCGCTGAAATGTCCTGGCGCTGAAAAGTCCTGGCGCTGAAACGGCGGCGCTGAAACGGCAGCGCTGAAACAGCTGCGCTGAAACGGCGGCGCTGAAACGTACCGCACCCGAATCCGAGGGTGGACTACGGGGGTGTTCTTCCAGAGCTTCGTTCATAACCGGCGATGGGTGAAAGGAGGCACAGGAAGGCTGTAGGTGCAGGGACACAGGGCATGGGGGTTCGGGTGGGGTGTAGTGTGAGGGGTACTTCGGCGGTAGTAGTAGTAGTGGTAGATCCCGCAGATGCCAGGTCCCGGACGGAAACAGTGTCCTGTCGGCCGTCGGGGTGCTCGATAAATGCGTAGTGGGGGTTTGAGTGCAGGGGTATGACCCTCTCTACCAGCGTGTCTGTTTTATGTGTCCGGACATGCTTCCGAACGAGGACAGGGCCCGGTGTCCTCAACCAGGATGGAAGCGAGGCCCGGGGGTAGTGACCCTAGGGAAAACAAATAATCACTCATGAGGAGTCTGATTTGTGGCCGTACACAGGAGGGACATAATTGCATGGAGCGCGTCGGGGAGGACCGCCTGCCAGTGGGAGGTCGGGAGATTCCTGGACCGTAGGGCCAGTGGGACTGTCTTCCAGACCGTCGCGCTCTCCCTCTCCACCTGCCCGTTCCCCCTGGGGTTATAGCTGGTAGTCCTGCTCGAGGCAATGCCCTTGTCAAGCAGGTACTGACGCAGCTCGTCGCTCATGAAGGACGAACCCCTGTCACTGTGGACATAGCTGGGGAAACCGAACAAGGTGAAGACACTATGCAAAGCTCTGATGACTGTATGGCTGTATTTCGGCCACCAAATACAGTAGTAACGTTATGGTGGGGCAGGCAATAAACAAAGAAATAACTGAAGCATGTAGAAATGGTACAGCAGTTATCATGGGGGATTTTAATCTACATGTCAATTGGTTTAACCAGGTCGGTCAAGGCAACCTTGAGGAGGAGTTTATAGAATGTATCCGCGATAGTTTCCTAGAACAGTATGTAATGGAACCTACGAGGGAACAAGTGGTCCTAGATCTTGTCCTGTGTATTGAGACAGGATTGATTCATAATCTCATAGTTAGGGATCCTCTCGGAAGGAGCGATCACAGTATGGTGGAATTTAAAATACAGATGGAGGGTGAGAAGGTAAAATCAAATACTAGTGTTTTGTGTTTAAACAAAGGAGATTACAATGGGATGAGAGAAGAACTAGCTAAGGTAGACTGCGAGCAAAGACTTTATGGTGGAACAGTTGAGGAACAGTGGAGAACCTTCCAAGCGATTTTTCACAGTGCTCAGCAAAGGTTTATACCAACAAAAAGGAAGGACGGAAGAAAGAGGGAAAATCGACCATGGATATCGAAGGAAATAAGGGAGAGTATCAAATTGAAGGAAAAAGCATACAAAGTGGCAAAGATTGGTGGGAGACTAGAGGACTAGGAAATCTTTAGGGGCAACAGATAGCTACTAAAAAAGCTATAAAGAAGAGTAAGATAGAGTTTGAGAGTAAACTTGCTCAGAATATAAAAACAGACAGTAAAAGTTTTTACAAATATATAAAACAAAAAAGAGTGGCTAAGGTAAATATTGGTCCTTTAGAGGATGAGAAGGGAGTTTTAATAATGGGAGATGAGGAAATGGCTGAGGAACTGAACAGGTTTTTTGGGTCGGTCTTCACAGTGGAAGACACAAATAACATGCCAATGACTGATAGAAATGATGCTATGGCAGGTGAGGACCTTGAGAGGATTGTTATCACTAAGGAGGAAGTGATGGGCAAGCTAATGGGGCTAAAGGTAGACAAGTCTCCTGGCCCTGATGGAATGCACCCCAGAGTGCTAAAAGAGATGGCGAGGGAAATTGCAAATGCACTAGTGATGATTTACCAAAATTCACTAGACTCTGGGGTGGTCCTGGTGGATTGGAAATTAGCAAACGTGACACCACTGTTTAAAAAAGGAGGTAGGCAGAGAGCGGGAAATTAGAGGCCAGTGAGCTTAACTTCGGTAGTAGGGAAGACGCTGGAATCTATCATCAAGAAAGAAATAGCGAGGCATCTGGATAGAAATTGTCCCATTGGGCAGACGCAGCATAGGTTCATAAAGGGCAGGTCGTGCCTAACTAATTTAGTGGAATTTTTTGAGGAAATTACCTCAAACGGGGAGCCAATGGATGTGGTATATCTGGATTTCCAGAAAGCCTTTGACAAGGTGCCACACAAAAGGTTGCTGCACAAGATAAGGTTGCATGGCATTAAGGGTAAAGTAGTAGCATGGATAGAGGATTGGTTAATTAATAGAAAACAAAGAGTGGGGATTAATGGGTGTTTCTCTGGTTGGCAATCAGTTGCTAGTGGTGTCCATCAGGGATCCGTGTTGGGCCCACAATTGTTCACAATTTACATAGATGATTTGGAGTTGGGGACCAAGGGCAATGTGTCCAAGTTTGCAGATGACACTAAGATGAGTGGTAAAGTGAAAAGTGCAGAGGATACTGGAAGTCTGCAGAGGGATTTTGATAGGTTAAGTGAATGGGCTAGGGTCTGGCAGATGGAATACAATATTGACAAATGTGAGGTTATCCATTTTGGTAGGAATAACAGCAAACGGGATTATTATTTAAACAATAACATATTAAAGTCTGCTGCTGTGCAGAGAGACCTGGGTGTGCTAGTGCATGAGTCACAGAAAGTTGGTTTTCAGGTGCAACAGGTGATTAGAACATAGAACATAGAACATAGAACACTACAGCACAGTACGGGCCCTTCGGCCCTCGATGTTGCGCCGACCTGTGAAACCATCTGAAGCCTATCTGACCTACACTATTCCATTTTCATCCATATGTCTACCCAGTGACCACTTAAATTCCATTAAAGTTGGCGAGTCTACTACTGTTGCAGGCAGGGCGTTCCACACTCCTACTACTCTCTGAGTAAAGAAACTGCCTCTGACATCTGTCCTATATCTATCACCCCTCAATTAAAAGCTATGTCCCCTCGTGTTGGTCATCATCATCCGAGGAAAAAGACTCTCACTGTCCACCCTATCTAACCCTCTGACTATCTTATATGTCTCTATTAAGTCACCTCTCAGCCTTCTCCTCTCGAGTCCCTGAGCCATTCCTCGTAAGACCTTCCCTCCATACCAGGCAACATCCGAGTAAATCTCCTCTGAACCCTTTCCAAAGCTTCCACATCCTTCCTATAATGTGGTGACCAGAACTGCACGCAGTACTTCAGGAGCGGCCGCACCAGAGTTATGTACAGCTGCAGAATGACCTTGTGGCTCCGAAACTCAATCCCCCTGCTGATAAAGGCTAGCACACCATATGCCTTCTTAACAGCCCTATTAACCTGGGTGGCAACTTTCAGGGATTTATGTACCTGGATGCCGAGATCTCTCTGTTCATCTACACTACCAAGAATCTTGCCATTAGCCCAGTACTCTGCATTCCTGTTACTCCTTCCAAAGTGAACCACCTCACACTTTTCCGCATTAAACTCCATCTGCCACCTCTCAGCCCAGCTCTGCAGCTTATCTATATCCCTCTGTATCCTATAACATCCTTCAGCACTATGCACAACTCCACCGACCTTCGTGTCATCTGCAAATTTACTAACTCATCCTTCTACACCCTCTTCCAGGTCATTTATAAAAATGACAAACAGCAGTGACCCCAAAACAGATCCTTGCGGTACACCACTAGTAACTGAACTCCAGGATGAACATTTGCCATCAACCACCACCCTCTGTCTTCTTTCAGATAGCCAATTACTGATCCAAACCGCTAAATCACCTTCAATCCCATACTTCCTTATTTTCTGCAATAGCCTACCGTGGGGAACCTTATCAAACGCCTTACTGAAATCCATATACACCACATCAACCGCTTTACCCTCATCCACCTGTTTGGTCACCTTCACAAAAAACTCAATAAGGTTTGTGAGGCATGACCTGCCCTTCACAAAACCGTGTTGACTATCGCTAATCAACTTGTTCTTTTCAAGATGATTATAAACCCTATCTCTTATAACCTTTTCCAACATTTTACCCACAACCGAAGTAAGGCTCACAGGTCTATAATTACCAGGGTTGTCTCTACTCCCCTTCTTGAACAAGGGGACAACATTTGCTATCCTCCAGTCTTCCGGCACTATTCCTGTCGACAAAGACGACATAAAGATCAAGGACAAAGGCTCTGCAATCTCCTCCCTGGCTTCCCAGAGAATCCTAGGATAAATCCCATCTGGCCCAGGGGACTTATCTATTTTGACATTTTCCAAAATTGCTAACACCTCCTCCTTTTGAACTCAATTCCATCTAGCCTGGTCGACTGAACCTGAGTGTTCTCCTCGACAACATTGTCTTTCTCCAGTGTAAACACTGACGAAAAATATCCATTTAACGCTTCCCCATCTCCTCTGATTCCACACACAACTTTCCACTACTATCCTTGATTGGCCCTAATCTTACTCTAGTCATTCTTTTGTTCCTGATATACCTATAGAAAGCCTTAGGGTTTTCCTTGATCCTATCCTCCAACAACTTTTCGTGTCCTCTCCTCGCTCTTCTTAACTCTCCCTTTAGGTCCTTCCTGGCTAACTTGTAACTCTCAAGTGCCCTAACTGAGCCTTCATGTCTCATCCTAACATAAGCCTTCTTCTTCCTCTTGACAAGTGCTTCAACTTCCTTAGTAAACCACGGTTCCCTTGCTCGACAACTTCCTCCCTGCCTGACAGGTACATACTTATCAAGGACACGCAGTAGCTGTTCCTTGAAAAAGCTCCACATTTCGATTGTACCCATCCCCTGCAGTTTCCTTCCCCATCCTATACATCCTAAATCTTGCCGAATAGCATAATAATTGCCTTTCCCCCAGCTATAATTCTTGCCTTGCGGAATATACCTATCCCTGCCCATTGCTAAAGTAAACATAACCGAGTTGTGATCACTATCACCAAAGTGCTCACCTACATCTAAATCTAACACCTGGCCGGGTTCATTACCCAGTACCAAATCCAATGTGGCCTCGCCCCTTGTTGGCCTGTCTACATACTGTGTCAGAAAACCCTCCTGCACACACTGTACAAAAACTGACCCATCTATGGTACTCGAACTATAGTATTTCCAGTCAATATTTGGAAAGTTAAAGTCCCCCATAACAACTACCCTGTTACTCTCGCTCCTGTCGAGAATCATCTTTGCAATCCTTTCCTCTACATCTCTGGAACTATTCGGAGGTCTATAGACAACTCCCAACAGGGTGATCTCTCCTCTCCTGTTCCTAACCTCGGCCCATGCTACCTCAGTAGACTGGTCCTCAAACGTCCTTTCTACCGCCGTAATACTTTCCTTGATTAACAATGCCACACCCCCCCCTCTTTTACCATCTCCTCTGTTCTTACAGAAACATCTAAATCCTGGAACCTGCAACAACCATTCCTGTCCCTGCTCTACCCATGTCTCCGAAATCGCCACAACATCGAGATCCCAGGTACCAACCCATGCTGCAAGCTCACCCACCTTATTCCGGATGCTCCTGGGGTTGAAGTAGACACACCTCAAACCAGCGTATTGCTTGCCGGTGCCCTCTTTCGAACTTTTAACCCTATCCCTGACCTCACTACTCTCAACATCCTGTACACTGGGACTACAATTTAGGTTCCCATCCCCCTGCTGAATTAGTTTAAACCCCCCCGAAGAGCACTAGCAAATCTCCCCCCCAGGATATTGGTACCCCTCTGGTTCAGGTGAAGACCATCCTGTTTGTAGATGTCCCACCTACCCCAGAATAAGCCCCAATTAGCCAGGAAACCAAAACCCTCCCTCCTGCAACATCCCTGTAGCCACGTGTTCAACTCCTCTCTCTCCTTATTTCTCACTTAGCATGTGGCACGGGTAACAACCCAGAGATAACAACTCTGTTTGTTCTAGCTCTCAGCTTCCACCCTAGCTCCCTGAATTTCTGTCTCAAATCCCCATCTCTCTTCCTACCTATGTCGTTGGTACCTATGTGGACCACGACTTGGGGCTGCTCCCCTCCCCCTTAAGGATCCCAAAAACACGATCAGAGACATCACAAACCCTGGCACCTGGGAGGCAACACACCAACCGTGAGTCTCTTTCGTTCCCACAGAACCTCCTGTCTGTTCCTCTAACTATGGAGTCCCCAATGACAAGTGCTCTGTTTCTCTTCTCCCTTCCCTTCTGAGCAACAGGGACAGACTCTGTGCCGGAGACCTGTGCCCTATTGCTTACCCCTGGTAAGTCGTCCCCCGCAACAGTATCCAAAACGGTATACTTGTTATAGAGGGGAACGACCACAGGGGATCCCTGCACAGCCTGCCGGTTCCCTCTCCCTCCCCTGACGGTAACCCATCTACCTTCTTCTTTTACCTGAGGTGTGACCTCCTCCCTATAACTCCTCTCAATAACCTCCTCCGCCTCCCGAATGATCCGAAGTTCATCCAGCTCCAGCTCCAGGTCCCTAACGCGGCTCTCGAGGAGCTGCAGTTGGGTGCACTTCCCGCAGATGTAGTCAGCAGGGACACTAGAGGTGACCCTTTCCTCCCACATTCTGCAGGAGGAACATTCAACTGCCCTAGCCTCCATTCCCACTGAACTAACTTCCCAACTACTGATTAAGAAGGCAAATGGAAATTTGTCCTTCATTGCTAGAGGGATGGAGTTTAAGACTAGGGACGTTATGCTGCAATTGTATAAGGTGTTAGTGAGGCCACACCTGGAGTATTGTGTTCAGTTTTGGTCTCCTTACTTGAGAAAGGACGTGCTGGCACTGGAGGGTGTGCAGAGGAGATTGACTAGGTTAATCCCAGAGTTGAAGGGGTTGGATTACGAGGAGAGGTTGAGTAGACTGGGACTGTACTCGTTGAAGGATGAGGGGGGATCTTATAGAAACATTTAAAATTATGAAGAGAATAGATAGGATAGATGCGGGCAGGTTGTTTCTACTGGCGGGTGAAAGCAGAACTAGGGGGCATAGCCTCAAAATAAGGGGAAGTAGATTTAGGACTGAGTTTAGGAGGAACTTCTTCACCCAAAGGGTTGTGAATCTATGGAATTCCGTGCACAGTGAAGCAGTTGAGGCTCCTTCATTAAATGTTTTTAAGGTAAAGATAGATAGTTTTTTGAAGAATAAAGGGATTAAGGGTTATGGTGTTTGGGCCGGAAAGTGGAGCTGAGTCCACAAAAGATCAGCCATGATCTCATTGAATGGTGGAGCAGGCTCGAGGGGCCAGATGGCCTACTCCTGCTCCTAGTTCTTATGTTCTTATGTTCTTATATCGAGGCATGGGATGGCAAACAGGAAGTGAGAGAATTTGTCTATGATATTAAGGAAATAGATATTACGGTTGGTCGAGGCGAGGGGTCCTTTGAAATCAATACTCAGTCATTCAAAGGGCCGGGATGCCTTTACCAGGTGGGTCTTGTCTGGTCTATAGAAGTGTGGTTTACACTCAGCGCAGATCGGGCAATTCCTGGTGACAGCTTTAACCTCCTCAGTGGAGAAAGGCAGATTGCGGGCCTTGATGTGGTGGGCGAGCCGGGTGACCCCCGGGTGACCCCCGGGTGGCAGAGGTCATTGTGGATAGCCTGTAGTCGGTCGTTTTATGCGCTGGTGAATGTGCCGCGGGACAGGGCATCTGGGGGCTCGTTGAGCTTCCCTGGACGGTATACAATATCATAATTATAGGTGGAGAGTTCGATCCTCCACCTCAAGATTTTGTCATTTTTATTTTGCCCCGCTGCGAGTTATCGAACATAAAGGCAACCGATCTCTGGTCGGTGATGAGGGTAAACCTCCTACCAGCGAGGTAGTGCCTCCAGTGCCATACGGCTTCCAGAATGGCTTGGGCTTCCTTTTCGACCGAGGAGTGTCGATGTTCCGAAGCGGAGATGGTTCGGGAAAAGAACGGTACTGGCCTACCTGCCTTGTTCAGAGTGGCAGCAAGAGCGACCTCTGAGGCGTCGCTCTCCACCTGAAATGGGACGGATTCATCCACCTGGCCTCAGCTGACAGTGGGAAGAGTGTAGTCTTAAATAGTGGGCGGGCTTTGTCCGCATACTGGGGGACTCACTGGGCGTAGTAGGAGAAAACTCCGAGGCCCCTCTTGAGCAGGAACAGGACCCCTGGAACAGTGAGGGAGAGGGAGTTGTAAGACTTGCATACGATCAGGGCCGGTCCTAGGATCCCGTTTTCCACGACGTAGCTGAGGATGGCTAGTTTGGTTGTGCGGAAAACGCATTTCTCCTTATTATATGTGACGTTGAGTTTTTGGGCGGTTTGGAGAAATCGTTGAAGGTTGGCGTCGTGGTCCTGCTAGTCGTGGCCGCAGATGGTGACATTATCCAAGTACGGAAACGTGGCCCGCAGCCTGTACTGGTCCACCATTCGGTCCATTGCTCGTTGGAACACCGAAACCCCATTCGTAACGCCAAAGGGAACCCGGAGGAAATGGAAAATACGGCCGTCTGCCTCGAACACCGTGTAGTGGTGGTCCTCCGGGCGGATTGGGAGCTGGTGGTATGCAGACTTCAGATCCACCGTGAAGAAGATACAGCGGTACTGGGTGATCTGATTTACCATGTCTGCAATCCGGGGGAGGGGGTACGCATCGAGGTGCATGAACCGGTTAATGGTTTGGCTGTAATCAACCACCATCCGGAACTTTTCCCCAGTCTTGACGACCACCACCTGAGCTCTCCAGGGGCTATTACTGGCCTCCATGACTCCCTCACGTAAGAGCCGCTGGACTTCGGCTCTAATAAATACCCTGTCCTGCAGGCTATACCTCCTGCTGCGAGTGGCCACTGGTTTGCAGTTAGCGGTGAGGTTAGCGAAGAGTGGAGGGGGGGGGTCGATTTTTAGTGTTGCTAAACTGCATACCTTGCAACCAAGGCAGAATTTTCCATTCTCTGAACACAGTGCTGGTCGAAGCAAGAAAACCGTCAGGCAGCTCGCAGCCCGCACAACCGGCTTTTCTCGCCAAATAATGCAGAACTGTGCAGAAAAATCTGGAGGTGTGGTCCACGCAATGAACTTTGAGCATGAGCAGTGGGAGAAGCCACAACCGGATGGAGGCACGGACAGAGGGAGCTTTAAACTTGAGAATTTGAAGCAGAGTGGGAATTTGGTGCGGAGTGGTAAGAGGTGCTCTTTGCTTCTCCTCCTTGTGTAACTTTTAAGTCCTCAGAGAGGGGTCTTACCCTGCTGCAGCTGAGGCTACTGGGGAGAGAGTTGATTGGTAAATAGTGGGTAAGGTCGGTAGGTCTTTCCAACTTTTATCACTTATAGTTTGAAAATATGTTTTATGGTTTTTATCTGTGGGGGCTAATGTTTCTAAATTGCTTTTGGACTGAGGTAATAAGGAGAGTTATAAAAAAAACTTATGAAAAAAATTTCAAAATCCAAATTAAAAACAAATTAAATAAAATAGGGATGAAGAGTCAAGTGATGTGTTGTTCCTGCATGATGTGGAAGCTGGTGGACCCCATTGTGGTTCTCAGTGACCACATCTGCAGTAAGTGTTGGTTGCCTGAGGAACTCCGGCTCAGAGTTGATGAGCTGTATTTTGAGTTTCGGAAGCTGCGACACATCAGGGAGGGGGAGAGGTAGCTGGATACCCTGTTCCAGGAGGCAGTCTAAAATAACTAACTTAAATTCAGCCAGGGACAGGAGGGTGTTGCTTCAGTGAGGCAGGTAGAGGGATCCAGGAATCTCACGCCTTGTCCCTGTCCAACAGGTTTGAGATTCCTTCTCCCTGTGTGGACGGGAACGGGAACTGTTGAGTGGATGAGCACACTGACCACAGGAACATGATACAGGGAGCCGTTTGAGTGGAGGAGAGAAAATAAATGTTGTAATTGGGGATAATATAGTTAGGGCATTGACACTATTCTCTGTGACCATAATCGAGAATCCCAAAGGTTGTGTTGTTTACCTGGTGCTCGGGTTCAGGATATCTCACCTGGGCTGCAGCTGAATTTGGAGTGGGAGGGTAAAGATCCAGTTGCTGTGGTCCACGTAGGTACCATCGACATGGGTAGAACAAGGACAGAGGTTCTGCTAAGGGAGTATGAATAGCTAGGAGCTCGATTAAAAAGCAGAAACAAAAAGGCAATAATCTCGACATTAACACCTGAGCCACGAGCTGATTGGCACAGGGTCAATAAGATTAAGGAGGTAAAGCTGTGGCTCATAGATTGGTGTGGGAGAAATGGGTTTGAATTCATGGGACATTGGTTCCAGTACTGTGAAAAAGGGAACGATCTTCATCTGAATCATGCTGGGAGCAGAGTCTTGTCGAATTGTATAACTAGGGCTGTATGGTGTTAAGGATAAGATCCTGGCATGGATAGAGGATTGGCTGACTGGCAGAGTGAAGATAAAGGGGTCTTTTTCAGGAAGGCAGTCGACGACTAGTGGGGTTGCTGCTGGGAACACAACTTTTCACAACATACATGATGAGACCATCAATTCATGCGACACGTGGTTAGAAGTGAACAGTGGTTTTAATCGTCTTACAACAGTGCCTGCCTGTGACAAGATGAACTCCAGATGAACTGGCAGGCAGGCTCTCAGCATCAACCTTTATACTTCCGGTTAGGGGAGGAGCCGTGGGTGGACCAAGGGTGGAACCCAGTACAAACTCCCGTACACTCCCAGTGCATCTCCCCCTAGTGGCAGAGCAGCACAACTGCTCATGTGCCGAGCTTACAGAGACATAGTACAACATGTGTAATACCGTGTGAATTACGCTATTGTGATTCACCACATTCACCCCCTGTAAAAAAAATCAAGTCCGGCGGGGGTGGTGGCTTACAGATTAAGTTTGTCCGGTGGCCGAGTTGTCCGCTGTGATCAGCGGAGCACCGGGGTTGCAGCCCGTTCTGGTGGCTGGATGAGCACCGTCGGTTGGGGTACGATGGCGGACTCCGGGGGTGATTCCGCCCGAGCTTCGTACCCGTCTGGTTCGACTGGGGACTGGGGGCGCTGGGAGCTAGCTGGCGCAGGCGCGCAAAAAAAATGTACCGAACTGGTAGGTGCGGGGGCGTGGGGGGCGATTTCGGTGGGATGTAGTGTGAGGGGTACCTCGGCGGTGGTCGTGGGGGGGTTGGATCCTGCAGGTACTAGGTCCCGGAGGGATACAGTGTCCTGACGGCCGTCAGGGAACTCTGCGAAGGCGTACTGGGGGTTCGAATGCAGTAGGAGCACTTTCTCTACGAGTGGGTCAGTTTTGTGCGCCCTGACGTGCTTCCGGAGGAGTATTGGGCCCGGTGTCTTCAACCATGCCGGGAGCGAAACCCCCGTGGTAGTGCCCCTGGAAAAACTAAAGAGCCGCTCGTGAGGGGTCTGGTTGGTAGCGGTACATAAGAGGGACCTAATAGCGTGGAGCGCGTTGGGGAGGACTTCTTGCCAATGGGAGATCGGGAGATTCCTGGACCGGAGGGTCAGTAGGACGGTCTTCCAGACCGTCGCATTATCCCTCTCCACCTGCCCGTTCCCCCTGGGGTTATAGCTGGTAGTCCTGCTCGAGGCAATGCCCTTGCCGAGCAGGTACTGATGCAGTTCGTCGCTCATAAAGGATGAACCCCGGTCGCTGTGTACATAGCTGGGGAAACCAAACAGGGTGAAGACAGGGCCCATATGACTGTGTCATATCGGGGCACGGGATAGCAAAGGGAAAACGGGAGAACTCGTCTATGACGTTCAGGAAGTACACGTTCCTGTTAGTCGAGGGGAGTGGCCCTTTGAAATCGATAGCGTGGCGTTCAAAGGGCCAAGAAGCCTTGACCAGGTGGGCCCTGTCTGGTCTGTAGAAGTGCTGTTTGCACTCCGCGCAGATCAGGCAATCCCTGGTGATGGCTTTTACCTCCTCGGTGGAGAAAGGCAGATTTCGGGCTTTAATGTAGTGGGCGAGCCAGGTGACCCCCGGGTGGCAGAAGTCATTGTGGATGGCTTTTAAGCGGTCGCTCTGTGCGCTGGCACACGTCCCGCGAGACAGGGCATCTGGGGGCTCGTTGAGCTTCCCCGGTCGATACTTAATATTGTATTTGTAGATGGAGAGTTCGATCCTCCACCTCAGAATTTTGTCATTTTTAATTTTGCCCCTTTGCGAGTTGTCAAACATGAAGGCAACCGATCTTTGGTCGGTGATGAGGGTGAACCTTCTACCTGCGAGGTAGTGCCTCCAGTGATGAATAGCCTCCACAATGGCTTGTGCTTCCTTTTCGACTGAGGAGTGTCGAAGTTCCGAAGCGGAGAGGGTTCGGGAGAAAAATGCGACTGGTCTCCCTGCCTGATTTAGTGTGGATGCAAGAGCTACCTCTGAGGCGTCGCTCTCAACCTGGAAAGGGACGGATTCATCCACCGCCCGCATGGCAGCCATGGCGATGTCCTCCTTGATGCAGTTGAAGGCCTGACGGGCCTCAGCTGACAGGGGAGAAAGTGTGGCCTTAAAGAGTGGGCAGGCTTTGTCCGCATATTGAGGGGCCCACTGGGCATAATATGAAAAGAACCCCAGGCACCGTTTGAGGGCCCTGGGACAATGAGGGAGCGGGAGTTCGGGTCGGGGCCCAGGACACCGTTTTCCACGACATAGCCGAGGATGTCTAGTCTGGTTGTGTGGAAAACTGCATACCACCAGCTCCCTTCACGGGTATAGGCCACAGCGTTCCGGGGCCTGCAGGCCTGCGAGTGCTGAGAGAGGTTGCTTTGTGCCACGGGAGGGTTAGGGGCTGGGGCCTTCCTTGCCGGACACTCTCTGACTTAGTGACCTTTTCGCCCGCAGCTGCTGCAGGTCGCGTTACGGGCTGGGCAGTGCTGCCGCGGGTGCTGGGTCTGGCCACAAACGTGGCAGGCTGGGGCAGCATGGTGGCTGGGTGGCCTCGCGGCGCAGCCCTGGGGCAGTCGCTGGTCGGGGGACCATGACGGGGTCACGGAGTCCGCAGGAAACGAGGTGGGGCTACGAAACGAGACCTCCATAGTTGTAGCGAGTTCAACAGTATCTTCTAAATTTTGAGCTCCTTTCTCCAGCAGTCGCTGGCGCACGTAATTCGATCTAAGGCCTGCAACAAAGACATCGCGGACAGCAAGTTCTCTATGTTCAGCAGCATTTACTGCCTGGTAATTACAGTCCCGGGATAAGGCTTTTATGTCTCTTAGAAATTCTTCTAGCGAATCTGTGGGCCGCTGGCGGCGAGTAGTAAAAACGTGGGACGCGTAGACCTCATTGACGGGCTTCACGTACATTGTGTCGAGTAGGGCTAGGGCCTCTGTATATGAGACGGTACAGTTTAACTGAGTAGATATACGATGGCTCACTCTTGCGTGCAGTAGGCTGAGTTTCTGCTCCTCTGTCGTTTCTGGGGTGCTTGCTTCAGCCAGGTAGGCCTTAAAACATCGGAACCAATGAGAAAAGATTTCTCTCGCCTCTGCATCCTGTTGGTCGAGTTCCAGTCGATCAGGCTTGAGGGCTGATTCCATTGTTGTTCCTTACTGTTTCTTAAGACGATTAAATTGATGAGACAATCAATTTACGCGACACGTGGTTAGAAATGAACAGTGGTTTTAATCGTCTTACAACAGAGCCTGCCTGTGACAAGATGAACTCCAGATGAACTGGCAGGCAGGCTCTCAGCATCAACCTTTATACTTCCGGTTAGGGGGAGGAGCCGTGGGTGGAGCCAAGGGTGGAGCCCAGTACAAACTTCCGTACACTCCCAGTGCACCTCCCCCTAGTGGCACAGCAGCGCAACTGCTCGTGTGCCGAGCTCACAGAGACATAGTACAACATGTGTAATACAGTGTGAATTACGCTACTGTGATTCACCACAATACATTAATGATATAGAAGAAGGAACTGAGGGCACTGTAACCAAGTTTACAGATGATACAAAGATATGTAGAGATACAGGTCGTATTGAGAAAGCAGGCGGGCTGTAGAAGGATTTGGGCAGGCTCAGAGAGTGGCACAGACGTGGCAGATGGAATACTTGTGGAAAGTGTGAGGTTATGCACTTTGGTCAGAAGAATGGAGGCATAGACTATTTTCTAAATGGGGAAATTCTCAGGAAATCAGAAGCACAAAGGGACTTAGGGGTTCTTGTTCATGATTCTCTTAAGGTTAAAGTGCAGGTTCAGTCGGCAGTTAAGAAGGCAAATGCAAAGTTGGAATTCATGTTGAGAGGGCTAGAATACAAGAGCAAGAATGCACTTCTGAGGCTGGATAAGGCTCTAGTCAGACCCCATTTGGAATGTTGTGAGCAGTTTTCGGCCCCATTTCTATGGAAGGATGTGCTGGCCTTGGGATTGGATTGGATTGGATTTGTTTATTGTCACGTGTACCGAGGTACAGTGAAAAGTATTTTTCTGCAAGCAGCTCAACAGATCATTCAGTACATGGGAAGAAAAGGGAATTAAACAAAATTCAAGAAAATACAAGAAAATACATAATAGGGCAAGAGGAGGTTCAGAAGTCTGATCGCTGGAATGACGAGCTTGTCAGATGAGGAGTGGTTGAGGACTCTGGGTCTATACTCGTTGGAGAAACTTACAGGATACTGCGAAGCCTGGAAAGAGTGGACGTGGAGAGGATGCTTCCACTAGTAGGAAAAACTAGAACACGAGGCCGCAGCCTCAGGCTGAATTGATGATCCTTTTGAATAGAGATGAGGAGGAATTTCTTCAGCTGGGTGGTGAATCTGAGGAACTCAATGCCGTAGAAGGTTGTGGAGGCCAAATCACTGAGTGTTTTTAAGACAGAGATAGATAGGTTCTTGATTAATAAGAGGATCAGGGATTATGAATATCAGCAAATAATGGCAGAGCAGACTCGATGGGCCAAATGGCCTACCTCTACTCCCATGTCTTATGGTCTTATGGCTTTGCGGCTGGAAAAAGCTGGCAACTGGCAAGATCAGAGCTCCCCTTTAAAAGTGTCCTAATCTCCGATAGGAAACACAGGAACAACACCCCTCCACCCTCCACAATACACACAGGGGTCCCCCATGGAAAAAGGGAACACTTCCACATGCAGAAGGGTAACATCCCCACACGCACCAGGGAACATCCACACGCACCAGGGAACACCCACCCCCCCACCCCCCCTGGTCATTTAAAAATTGCTCATTTTAGTATGGCTGCTGCAATGAACTCCAATTGGCTTTATTGGTTGGCCAATTGGAGTATGAGCTCCCTCAATGATAGCTCATTGAGGGGGCCCATATAATCACCTGTGTAGGCTTTGTGAGCCAGTCTTAAGTTGACTGGACTGCTAGCAGCACTGTTTGTAGCTGCTCCTGTTATATCGTTATTGTAAATAAATATTGGTGTGGTGATGGAACTCCTGCCTCCCATGGATTACTACAGTGGCGACGAGGTAAACTAAGAATTTTGAGGAGACCAGCTGCCGCACTCGGAGGGTAAGCCTTGCCATTTTAAAAATGCCGTTTTTTGGGAGGTTAGAGGCATTCGACCCGGCTATTGAGGACTGGTCCCAGTATGTGGAGAGAATGTGTTACTTCTTCCGGGCAAATGATATACTGACGGACGAAAGGAGACGGCTTATCCTGCTGTCGGCGTGCGGACCCTCATCTTTCGCCATTATACGTAGTCTGACTTATCCCGATGCGCCGGACACGAAAACTTTCCAAGAAGTAACGGAATTGGTGAAAGAGCACTACGACTCAAAACCACCCCTCATTTTGCGTAGGTACAGATTCTACACAGCGAAGTGGGAAGACAGGGAGTCAGTCACAAATTTCTTGACCCGCCTGAGAAGGCTGGCGGAAAAATGTGAGTTCGGCCCGACGCTAAATGAAATGCTTCGGGACCGGTTAGTGTGTGGTATAAACGACCTCACAATACAGAAACGCCTGTTGGCAGAATCGGAGCTAGACTGCAGGCAGGCGTTACAGCTCGCACTGTCCCTAGAAAAGGCAGCAAGTGGGGCGCAGGAACTACAGGGCACGCCAATGGAGGTAGATACCTGTGAGAGGGACTACCACAATGGGTCCTGCTACCAGATAGCCGCTCTCAGGAAAAACCTGAGGAATAGAGGGAAAAAGGAAAACCCCAGAACTGCCCCGAAGTCTGCCAGGACTAACTGGAGACAGAGGGAAGTACCGGCTGAGGCTCTCCCAACAGAGAAGGACCGTTTCTGGCACCAGACAGAGTGGGGTAACAATGACAGAAACCCTGGAAGGAGGTGGCAAAAGAGGAATAGCAGGTGGGGAAGCAGGGAAGTACACAACCTAGATGCCCCATCCTCCTCCGAAAGGGAACAATTATATAATATTGCAATGAAGAAAGCAGAACCCATTAGGATTACCCCACGGGTGAACGGGCGGCCGACAATAATGGAAATAGACATGGGTGCGGCCGTATCAGTAATGGGAGTGGCAGCATTTAGAAAAATCAAAGATGGACTCCAGCCACTAACCCTAACAAAAACATTGACGAAACTTAAAACCTATACGGGGGAACCCCTGGAAGTTCTAGGCACGACTCATGTACCCGTGGAATATGAGAAACAATTGCTCAGATTACCGTTGACTATAGTAGAGGGCTCCGGACTGAGCTGAATTGGACGGAACTGGCTGAAAGACCTAAAATTAGATTGGATGAAAATTTTCCAGCGTGGAAGTGGGCAGTTGAGTGGAGTACTCCAAAAATACCCGGATGTCTTCCAGGAAGGTTTGGCGGAAATCGTAGGCGCCAAAGCAACTTTGCACGTGGACCCAGAAGCCCTTCCGAAATTTTGTAAGGCCAGGCCGGTACCTTTTGCATTAAGGAAGAACGGCCAATAGCCTATGCTTCGAGGACCTTGGCGATGGCTGAGAGGAAGTATGCCCAAATTGAGAAGGAAGGACTGGCGGTGATATTCGCAGTAAAAAAATTTCACCAGTATCTGTACGGGCGGAAATTCACCATAGTGACGGACCATAAACCGTTATTAGGGTTATTAAAAGAAGACAAGTCAATACCCCCGATTGCATCAGCTAGAATCCAACGCTGGCCGTTGCTACTGGCGGCGTATAGATACGTTCTGGAGCACAGACCGGGAACGCGAGTAGCAAATGCAGATGCTTTGAGCAGACATCCCCTCCCGGACACTCCGCCACAAATACCAAAAGTAGAGGAGACAGTAATGACCCTAAATGTTTTGGACACCCTACCAGTAGACGCACAACATATTCGGTTGTGGACGCAAAAAGACCCAGTTTTAGCCAAGGTGAAGCATTTACTGCTAACAGGGGAACTGGAAAGACCAGTGGAGTCCCAGATGCACCCATACTGGAGCAGAAGGGACCAAATAACCGTAGAAGACGGTATCTTATTATGGGGAGCCCGGGTAATCGTCCCAGCTCAGGGCCGTCAGGCAATCATAACCGAGTTACATCACGGACACCCAGGGGTGTCTAAAATGAAGATGCTAGCTCGAAGCTACGTTTTGTGGCCAGGTTTGGACACAGACATAGCAGCCTTGTACGTCGGTGCCAGGAGTGCCAACAGGGGCAAAGAGTGCCACCAACGGCGCCATTGCACCCGTGGGAATGGCCAGGCAGACCGTGGACTCGCCTGCATATTGACCACACCGGCCCTTTCATGGGCTCAATGTTTTTGGTGATAGTGGATGCCCATTCCAAATGGTTGGACGTCCACCGGGTAAACACGGCAAGCACAGCATCGACAATTGAAAAGCTCAGGGCCTCGTTTGCAACACATGGACTTCTGGAGGTATTGGTGTCGGACAATGAAACGGCATTCACAAGTGGGGAATTTGGAAAATTCCTGAAGGAAAACGGAGTCCGTCACATCAAAACAGCCCCTTACCATCCAATGGCCTGGCAGAGAGAGCGGTCCAGACACTTAAAGCGGGACTCAAGAAGCAGCCGACAGTGTCCATGGACACAAAGCGTTCCCGCTGGCTGTTTGATTACAGGACCACACCGCATTCCACAACGGGCATACCGCCAGCTGAGCTCTTAATGGGAAGGCGGCTGCGAACGAGGCTGAGTCTCCTTTTCCCAAATTTAACGGGGAAAGTGGAGAAACAACAGGAGGCCCAACACAGGGGGCATGATAATAGTCGGCAGCAGAGACATTTCCAGGTTGGGGCACCGGTTTGGGTCAAGAATTATGGGAATGGACCAACGTGGGTCAAAGGCACGTTAGAGTCCCAAACAGGGCCCATATCCTATGAGGTTTTAATAGGAGGTAAGGTGCTGAAGAAACACCTAGTCCAAATAAGGGCAGCGGAACCACACCTTGAGGCAGGCGAAGCAGGACCGCCTCGAGCTGGGATAGCCCAGACGGAAAGGATACCCACACCCCAGCCCCGAGCAATTTCTCCAGACCCCGTCATCCAGTCGTCAGAGTCAGAGATGGACACGCTCGACGAGGCCGCCGCGACATCTCTCCCCTAGGAGGAGGAAGAACAACTTCCAAGGAGAACGTCAAGGAAAAGACGGGCACCTATAAGGTACACCCCGCCCACTTCGGAGAACGACCCAGCGGACGACACGGAGGTGACAGACCCAGACATGAGGAGCAGGAAGAAGCTCAGAGGAATGGCAGCTGGCAGGAATTCCTCAGACCTGGAGGGGGGAGGGGTGTAATGAACTCCAATTGGCTTTATTGGTTGGCCAATTGGAGTATGAGCTCCCTCAATGATAGCTCATTGAGGGGGCCCATATAATCACCTGTGTAGGCTTTGTGAGCCAGTCTTAAGTTGACTGGACTGCTAGCAGCACTGTTTGTAGCTGCTCCTGTTATATCGTTATTGTAAATAAATATTGGTGTGGTGACGGAACTCCTGCCTCCCGTGGATTACTACAGCTGTCATTTTGTAATTTGAATTAATATGTTCTACAACATTCTCTGCTAAAATTGATAGAAGCCATTAAAAAAGAAAAGAGTATTATTGGAGACCAGCCAGATTAGCCCATCTCAATTTTGAGATAATTAAAGAATAAATAATTCATTAAAATATATATTAGAGTAAGAAGTCTTACAACAGCAGGTTAAAGTCGAACAGGTTTGTTTGGAATCACTAGCTTTCAGAGCGCAACACCTCCCTTGCGTTCAAAGGCATTCAAGATGGCGCCGGAGCGAGGCGACTCTCTTCAAGCTCTCCCTAACAGATCCACTTTTTTGTTAACTTATACTCATTCTAATCTTTTAAAAATTAATTCTAAAGCTAACATTATTACTAACATCTCTCTTTTATCTTCTTACAGGCTTGAACCTTCATCCGATGCCAATGGTTATGTAGTTACATTGTATATCTTGTGTTACCCTATCATGTATTTTCTTGTATTTTCTTGAATTTTGTTTCATTCCCTTTTCTTCCCATGTACTGAATGAGCTGCTTGCAGAAAAATACTTTTCACCGTACCTTGGTACACGTGACAATAAACAAATCCAATCCAATCCTTCATCAGGTGAGTGATGAAGGAGTTGTGCTCTGAAAGCAAGTGATTCCAAACAGACCTGTTGGACTTTAACCTGCTGTTGTAAGACTTCTTACTGTGCTCACCCTGTCTTGTTATGCTCTTGGCGTAGCATAAGCGGCTTCCTTGATGTTCACTCTGACAAAGGAAGGTTCAGACGTGGAGATAACTTCAACACGTTTATTGAACTATTTATAATTCCCTTACTCGGGTTCACCACTACTGTTAATCCTTCTATAGCTACTCAGACTGACAAACTAGTCTGCTACAATCCACGTGGTGGGTGTGATCAACCTTGTGTCTGTACTCACTAAGTGTCTCCACTGGAAAGAGGAAGATCATGTGTGTTGTTTCCTTTATATATGGCTCGGTGTAATGCCCCGCTGTGGTAGTGTCACCTCTGTGTATCGTGAATGTCCATCGGTCGTGTCCTATCTTACTGACCTATTGGTTGAGTGTCTGTGTGTCATGTCTAATGTGCTCCGTCTAGAGTCTAGTTAGTCTACGCGTACTTAGATTAACCCCTTGTGTATCTTTCGGAGCACAACGCCTTCATCAGGTGAGTGATGAAGGAGTTGTGCTCCGAAAGCTAGTGATTCCAAACAAACCTGTTGGACTTTAACCTGCTGTTGTAAGACTTCTTACTGTGCTCACCCCAGTCCAACACTGGCACCTCCACATCATCATATATATTTGAAACACTGGAAATGTAATTTGGACCACAAAGGTTATAACTTTTATACTTATGAACATACTATTAACACTTGATTATTAATACTGACTCTTAAGGAGCTGCAGGAATCTTGTGTAGTTCTCAAACCACAGAATCAAAATAGATAACATAGCTTGTTATCCTCGACTCATGGACTAAATAGGTCCTTGCAGGAGACCGTCTGGGGACTGTACAGCAGGGCTCCACCAGACCTGCCAAGGCAACGGAAGTACATCTTAAGCAGTCCAATGCACGGCTCAATCACAGACTGGCGAATACTGTGAGTCCCATTTTTAGGGGCCTCTGCATCGGTTTCAGGCCTCTGCACTGGCCGATCATCCGCACTCTGCATATCAACCAAAACCTCAGCAGGTGCCCTTTGTCCCCAAGAGCCTGGGGTGACCCTCGAATATCCCAGCGATGTGAATTTTCCCTGAGGTTAAACTGTCATGCACAATGGCTGGAAAATGGGGGGTCCTTTTCTGGTGGTCACAGACCATATAGATATGAAGAGAGTGGAACGCCTTCCTGTTAATAAATAGGGCTCCCTGATTCACGGGGCACTTGGAGCCAAATGAGTGGCATTGATGGTCCCAGCACCTGTGGAAGACCAGCTATGGTGCCAAGTCCCGTAGCCATCTTGTCCTGATGGGCCTGGTCCAGTTCGAAAGTATTATAGTCCGATGGCCTGGCATAGAGTGCACCCGTGACCTCATGGATGCCTTTGTGGAAGGATGACTGCGAGTTGCCACACAGGTTACCCTGGCACAACCCCATGGTGTGGAGGTTTAGGGCAACCGTGACCTTCATGGCTACAGGGTACGGGTGCACTCCTCCTCCATGTGATGCCAAGTTGGCAGGAATGCTGCACAGGTGCCGCACTCTGTCCCTGCTGAGGCAGAGTTCCTAATGCACATGTTGCTCTTCCTAGGTATGAATCTGATTGCGTTATTGGGGAGGACCCGAAAGGTCACAATCAGAAATCCGCTGGCGCAAATCCCATTTTTGGCCTCTCAAGATATTTTGTGGACATTATAAGATTTGGACCACAGTTAATGGACCCTCAAAATCGCACCCATATTTTGAGAAGAAGCATTTTCTTGATATTGAGACTATGTGCGTAATTAGCTAAAAATCAATGGACGAATTTGTATTTCATTATTGACAAATTGTAGACCAATTTGCTATTTTTTAAGCAATTGGTCAAGGTGGACTTTCAACATTTTAAGGTAAAAGGGGTTGTGAGAAGTCATTTTCTTTCAGAGGCAAAGAAAAAGAGAGGTAGGGAGCGAGAGATGTTGGCGGAGAGATGCTGAGAGGTGTTTCGATGTCATCACTTCATGCCTCAGTTGAAGGATGGTGTTGAGGGGCGTGATTTAACTAAAAAAAAAAGGTCAGTTTTGGGCAGGTATCAAGGCGTCATTCCTAGCGTTGACCCCGCTATGGGGCCCCTAGGGGTCCACCCTCTTCAAGCCCCCACCACGTCCTCTTACAGCACCTCCTCCTAGGACTCCTATCCATACCCCTCCGACCTCCAAGAGGCCCCTACCTACCTTCCCTGAACTCTCCGATCCTTCAAACACCCCTTCACACTCATTTTATGGGCATGGCCCCCCCTCACTCCCTGACCCTTGGCAGTGCCACCCTGCTAGTCGGGCACCCTTGCACTGCCACCCTGGCACCTAGGCAGTGTTCCTGATGGCCTGTCCCGCGTATTTGGGGTGGCGTTCCGACTCCGACATCTCGCGGGACTTTGGAAAATCTCGTAAGGCTCGGAGTCTGTGGGGAGGCTCGCTGGAAGACTTTCCCGGGATTTTCTGGCAGCATTATGCTTTCACTTGACCGCAACACGGCTGGAAAATCACGCCCCATGTATTTCAAACATAGATCCTTTGATGCCCTTAACCCTTGCAGTTAAATTGCCTTAAACTGAAGTAAATAATGACACACACACAGCCACAAGCCTGTCCGCAGAATAACACAATAAATCTGAAAGTAGGAACAATAATATTTTCTTCGCACCATGGACTGCAGTGGTTCAACAATATGGCTCACCACCTCCTTCTCAAGGATGGTTATGGTGGGGGATAAATGCAAGCTTTGTTAGTGATGCCCACGTCCCATGAAAGAATGAAAAAAATACTTTACAGTCTGTACATTCAATTGATTTAATAATACCAACACTTACTTTTTCATATTGTCGACCATATTTGCTCACTTCCTTCTGGAAAAAGTCCACTGACTCCAGCAGGTTAGCCTTAAATTTGGGTTGGACTTGCACCAATTCATCCTGCACATTTCTCTGTTAAAAAATTCAATTTCATCACAAAATCAAACATCATATTGCCAGGTCTTTCAAGTCTTCTTTTGAGCTCAACTTTTGATTTGACCATTCAAAAATAAACAAGTCAGTGCAGAGGACAAGGAAACAGGGTGACATTGTTCACAATCAAAAATTGTAATTATTTATCAGTGTTACATACATCTTCAAATCTACAAAAAAAAATAACCGAGAGGTACCAATATAATAATGTGCAATGATTTGATTTGATTATATAATTTGATTTGTTTTATTGTCACATGTACCAAAGTACAGTAAAAACTATTTTTCTGCGGCCAAGGGAAATTACACAGCACGTGCATAATAGACAAAGATGGTACATCGACAAACAGTGATTAGTGACAGTGCGGAACAAGGGGCCAAACAAAGCAAATACAAGGGCAAGGGCAGGGTAGGGCATCGTGGATAGTGTTCTTACAGGAAACAGATTAGTCCGAGGGGGAGTCGTTGAAGAGTCTAGTATCTGTGAGGAAGAATATGTCTGGGTGTGCGTGTCTTCAGAATTCTGTACCTTCTGCTTGATGGAAGGGTCTGGAAGAAGGCAATGGCTGGGATGGCGGCGTCTCTAATAATGCTGCCTACTTTCCTGAGGCAGCGGGAGGTGTGTACAGAATCAATGTGGGGGTGGCAAGCTTGTGTGATGCGCTGGGCTGAGTTAACCATATTCTGCAGTTCCTTGCGATCTTGGACTGAGCAGTTGCCATACCAGGCTGTGATGCAGCCAGATAGAATGCTTTCTATCACACATCTGTATAAGTTTGTGAGAGTCAATGCAGACATGCCAAATTTCTTTAGCTTCCGTAGGTAGTACAACATTGTTGGACTTTCTTGACTGTTGCATCAACATGAGTGGACTATGACAGACTATTGGTGATGGTGACCCCAGGAACTTAAAGCTATTGACCATCTCGCTTCGGAGCCATTGATGCAGACAGGAGTGTGTGTCGTGCTATGCTTCCTGAAGTCAATAATCAGTTCGACCATAAGACGATATGACATAGGAGCCGAATTAGGCCACTCGGCCCATCAGGTCTGCTCCACCATTCAATCATGGCTGACATTTTCTCATCCCCATTCTCCTGCCTTATCACCATAACCCCTGAGCCCCTTATTAATCAAGAACCTATCTATCTCTGTCTTAAAGACACTCAGTGATTTGCCTCCACAACATTCTGTGAAATGAAAAATGAAAATCGCTTATCGTCACGAGTAGGCTTCAATGAAGTTACTGTGAAAAGCCCCTAGTCGCCACATTCCGGCGCCTGTCTGGGGAGGCTGGTACGGGAATCGAACCGTGCTGCTGGCCTGCTGGGTCTGCTTTAAAAGCCAGCGAGTTAGCCCAGCGAGCTAAACCAGCCTAGAGCTCCATCAATTTGCTCAGTACTATTTCCCCAGTGATTGTAATTTCACCAACCTCCTCGTCCCCTCCTCCGTTTGATTTATAATTATTTCTGGAATATATTTTGTATCCTCTATAATGAAAACAAAATATTTGTACAGTTCCTTACTGTCTGCTATTAACTCCTCATTGTCACTCTCTAGCGGACTTGCACTTACTTTGCTCATCATTTACCTTTTTCAGTACCTGAATAAACTATTGTTATCCATTCTTACTTTTCTGGCTGACTTCCTCTCATACTTTAATTAATTTCTCTGGATTAATATTTCAGTCATTCTCTACTGTGTTGCATATTCTGAGCAATCATCTGATTTACCACTCAAGTTCGCATAGTTGTGTACTTTTTCCTTCACTTTGATGCTTTCCTTAAATTCTTTAGTTAACCATGGATGATGGGTCCTTGCCTTCAAATTCTCCTTACACTACAGATATAGTTATTCTGAGTATTCTGCAATATCGGCTTAAATACACTACCAGATTTAAATGCTCATTCAGGATATTATTCAACACTAAATTTTCCGATAGAGTTAGCATTGACTCTTTCTGACTAGTGCATTATTTGAAGAATACTTACAGCTTTAACTTGTAATTTGTTGAAAAAGTACCGAAGTGTATCAACTTCTTCTGTTTCTTCCTTTGAAATCTCCACTTCATATTTAGTCAGTATGCTATATGCTTCCTAAATAGAAACCGTAAAAGCAACAACAGATAAAATCCAATAATAGGAAGACTAGTAAATGTGATGACATATATCAATACTAATTCAACAAAATCACTAACAGCATAAATTATGAACTATCATAGAAATCATAGAATTTACAGTGCAGAAGGAGGCCATTCGGCCCATCGAATCTGCACCGGCTCTTGGAAAGAGCACCCTACCCAAGGTCAACACCTCCACCCTATCCCCATAACCCAGTAACCCCACCCAACACTAAGGGCAATTTTGGACACGCAGGGCAATTTAGCATGGCCAATCCACCTGACCTGCACATCTTTGGACTGTGGGAGGAAACCGGAGCACCCGGAGGAAACCCACGCACACACGGGGAGGATGTGCAGACTCCGCACAGACAGTGACCCAAGCCGGAATCGAACCTGGGACCCTGGAGCTGTGAAGCAATTGTGCTAACCACAATGCTACCATGCTGCCCTCAACTACACGAGATTACATGGTGTGATGAGGATGTATTGTTATATTGTTATATCTTTTTGGAGAGAATTATATTGCTTGAACTTTTCCACAGTCTATCGAGTCCTGGAAGATGACCACCAAAGTATCCACTATTTCTAGAACCACCTCCTTCAGTACTCTGATGTAGATGTAGATTATCAGGCCCTGGGGATTTATCAGCCTTCAATCCCATCAATTTCCCCAACACCATTTCTCTACTGATATTGATCACCTTCACTTTATCCTTCTCACTACACCCTGAATTCCCCAACATGTCATGTATCTTATTTGTACCCTCATTTGTGAAGACAGAAGAGATCAGCACGGTGGCACTAAGTGGTTAGCACTGTGGCTTTACAGGGCCAGGGTCCCAGGTTCAACTCCCCGCTGGGACACTCTGTGCGGAGTCTGCACGTTCTCTCCATGTCTGCATGGGCTTCCTCCAGATGCTCCTGTTTCCTCCCATAGTGCAAAGACGTGCAGGTTAGGTGAATTGGTCATGCTAAATTGCCCTCAGTGTCCAAAAAGGTTCAGAGGGGTTATTGGGTTCCGGGGATATGGTGGAAGTGAGGGCTTAAGTGTGATGGTGCAGACTCGATGGGCCAAATGGCCTCCTTCTGCATTCTATGTTCTAAAGTATGTATTTAGTTGCTCAGCCATTTCTTTGTCCCCTACAATACATTCCCCTGTTTCTGGCTTTAAGGGATCTTCATTTGTCTTCACCAATCTTTTTCTCTTCACATACCTAAATCTTTACAGTCAGTTTTTATGTTCCCTGCAAGCTTTCTTTTGGAATCTATTTTCCCCTTCCAAATCAATCCCTTGGTCATTCTTTGCTGAATTCCAAACAGCTCCTAATCCTCAAACCTGTTGCTTTTCTTGGATAATCTGTATGCAACTTCCATGGATCGAGTACTATCCCTAATTTCCCTTGTCAGGATTGGTCACATTTCCCGTTTTACTTATGTGCCAAACAGGAATAAATAACTGTTGCAGTTCCCCCATGCGCTCTTTGAAACAATGCCCAAGCACAAGTGTTATGGGCCAGGGTTTAGAGAACCCCAAAGTGTATCCTGGAGTTCACCTGACCCACAATATTTAATAGATTGTGGTATGGGGAGCACACGGCCCACTCTGAAGGTGTGGAACAGCAGAAATGGAGAAGTACTTTTTTTAAGCAAAACAATGTTTATTCTATGAACTCAAGTTAACCTTTTAAAAAATACAGTGAACATCTTAGCAACCATTAATTCAAATACAACCCCCAAAGAATACAACACTAAGTAATCCATAAGCTGTCCTTTTAACATCCAGAAGACTTAAAAAAAACCTTTAAACAGAAGCACATCAGGTTAAGGTCAATACTGTTATTAGTTTTAAATCACCAGGATCAATTTACAGTCTTTAGATTACAGAGAGACTCTAATAGACCTTCTGGCAGTGACTGCAGCTATCCAGCTCTGAAAACGAAACTAAAACACACCCTGCAGCAAACAGCCTAAAACGAAAGTAAAAAAGCTGACAGGCAGCCCAGCTCTACCCACTCTCTGACATCACTGCAGTAATAAACACCCATTTCTTAAAGGTACTCTCACTACAGATATTTATTTACACACCCATTTATAACACTCATTTCTTTTTTTTTTAATTTAGAGTACCCAATTATTTTTTCCAATTAAGGGGCAATTAGCATAGCCAATCTACCGATCCTGCACATCTTTGGGTTGTGGGGGTGAAACCCACGCAGACACTGGGAGAATGTGCAAACTCCACACGGACAGTGCCCCAGTGCCGGGATTCAAACCCGGGTCCTCAGTGCCAGATAGAATGCTTTCTATGGTGCATCTGTAAAAGTTGGTAAGGGTTAATGTGGACATGCCAAATTTCCTTAGTTCCCTGAGGAAGTGAAAATGAAAAATGAAAATCGCTTATTGTCACGAGTAGGCTTCAATGAAGTTACTGTGAAAAGCCCCTAGTCGCCACATTCCGGTGCCTGTCCGGGGAGGCTGGTACGGGAAGTATAGGCGCTGTTGTGCATTCTTGGTGATAGCATCGATGTGGGTGGACCAGGACAGATTTTTGGAGATGTGCACCCCTAGGAATTTGAAACTTCTCACTATCTCCTCCTCGGCCCCGTTGATGTTGACAGGGGTGTGTACAGTACTTTGCTTCCTGAAGTCAATGACCAGCTCTTTAGTTTTGCTGGCATTGAGGGAGAAATTGTTGTCACTGCACCACTCCACTAGGTTCTCAATCTCCCTCCTGTATTCTGACTCATCATTATTCAAGATCCGGCCCACTATGGTCGTATCGATAGCAAACTTGTGGATGGAGTTGGAACCAAATTTTTCCACGCAGTCGTGTGTGTACAGGGAATAGAGTAGGGGGCTAAGTACGCAGCCTTGTGGGACCCCGGTATTGAGGACTATTGTGGAAGAGGTGTTGTTGTTCATTCTTACAGATTGTTCTCTGTTGGTCAGAAAATCGAGGATCCTGTTGCAGAGTGGGGAGCCAAGTCCTAGGTTTTGGAGCTTTGATATGAGCGTGGCTGAAATTATGGTGTTGAATGTTATGGTTATGATTTTTTCACGTCAGTATTCATTACCCATGGACTGAGTGGTCATTTCAACTGACCAACTTTTACAGGTGCACCAGAGAAAGCATCCAATGTGGCTGCATCACAGCCTGGTATGTAACTGCTCGGCCCAAGACTGCAAGAAACTTCAGAGTCATGAACACCGCCTAATCCATCACGTGAAACCGCCTCCCATCCATTGACTCTATCTACATCTCCACTGCCTTGGGAAAGCAGGCAGCATAATCAAAGACCCCGCTCATACAGCTTACTCTTCCAACTTCTTCCATTGGGCAAGTAGATACAAAAGTCTGAGAACATGCACAAACAGATTCATAAACAGCTTCTTCCCCGCTGTTACCAGACTCCTAAACAACCCTCTAATGGACTGACCTTATTAATACTACACTCCTGTATGCTTCACCCAATGCGGGCGTCTACATATTTACATTGTGGACCTTGTGTTGCCCAATTACGCATTTTCTTTTCATGTACTAAATGATCTGTTTGATCTGCACGCAGAATAATACTTTTCATTGTACCTCGTTACACGTGACAATAAACAAATCCAAATCCAAATCCAGAGGGCAATTAAGAGTCAATCACATTGCGATGGGTCTGGTGACACATGTAGGCCAGGCTGGCTGATTTCTTTCTCTCAAGAACATTCGCGAATCAGGTGGGTTTTTACAACAATTAACAAGTTTCTTGGTCACCATTACTAATCCCAGTTTCAATTCTAGATTTTATTAATTGAATTCAAATGCCACCAGCTGCCGTGGTGACTTTTGAACACAGAGCATAGGCTGGGCCTCTTGATTATTAGTCCAGTGATGTTACCCCTGTGCCACCATCTCCCCTCAAGGGTAGCACGGCAGCATAGTGGTTAGTACTATGGCTTCACAGGGTCCGAGGTTCGATTCCCAGCTTGGTCACTGTGCATGCTCTTCCTGTGTCTACGTGGGTTTCCTCCGGGTGCTCTGGTTTCCTTCCACAAGTCTCGAAAGAAGTGCTGTTCGGTGATTTGGACATTCTGAATTGTCCTCTATGTTCCTGAACAGGCGCCGGAATATGGTGACTTGAGTCTTTTCACAGTAACTTCATTGCACTGTTAATGTAAGCCCGTTTGTGACAATAAAGATTATTATTAAAGGGCAGTCACTCTCATCTCACCCCTGGAGTTCAGGTCTTTTCTTCAAGTTTTATCCAGGGCTGTAATGAGACCAGGAGCTGAATGGCCCTGTCAGAACCTAACTAAATGTCCTTTGCTTTGTTTTTCTTTCCCAAATGCATTATTTCACACATCTCCGGATTGAATTCTAATTGTCACTTTTCCTCCTGTTCGAAATATTGATATATTATGGAGACAACTTCTTCACTATCAATGGCAGTATCATCTGAAAAAATTCCCAATTAAGCCTCCCACTTTGAAGTCCATATTATTTATATATATGATAAACAGCAAGGACCCCAACACTGACCCTTATGCAACACCACTTTAAGCCGCTACAACACTCCAGAGCTCATTCGCAAAGCATCATGGCTGGGAGCTTGGGAGCATTGGCCAGGCCAATGACAAAGGAATATGTCACACAACACCAGGTTAAAGTCCAACAGGTTTGTTGCAAACACTAGCTTCCGGAGCACTGCTCCTTCCTCAGGTGAGCCTGTTGGACTTTAACCTGGTGTTGTAAGACTTCTTACTGTGCTCACCCCAGTCCAACGCCGGCATCTCCACATCAAAAGAATATGTCAGGGGCACAGGGAGAGGGAATGGATAGAAGGACTAAAGGAGAGGGAAGGGATTGTAGAACATTGTAGAACATATCAAGTCTGCACTGACCCACTTAAGCCCCCACTTCCACCCTATCCCCGAAACCCAATAACCCCACTTAACATTTTTGTTTGGACACTAAATGTAATTTAGCATGGCCAATCTACCTAACCTGCACATCTTTGGACTGTGGGAGGAAGCCGGAGCACCCGGAGGAAACCCACGCAGACACGGGGAGAACGTGCAGACTCCTCACAGACAGTGACCCAGAAGGGAATCGAGCCTGGGCACTGGCACTGTGAAGCCACAGTGCTAGCCACATGTGCTATCATGCTGCCCAGAGCATAGAACATAGAACATTACAGCGCAGTACGGGCCCTTCGGCCCTCGATGTTGCGCCGACCTGTGAAACCATCTGAAGCCTATCTGACCTACACTATTCCATTTTCATCCATATGTCTATCCAGTGACCACTTAAATGCCCTTAAAGTTGGCGAGTCTACTACTGTTGCAGGCAGGGCTTTCCACACCCCTACTACTCTCTGAGTAAAGAAACTGCCTCTGACATCTGTCCTATATCTACCACCCCTCAATTTAAAGCTATGTCCCCTCGTGTTGGTCATCACCATCCGAGGAAAAAGAATCTCACTGTCCACCCTATCTAACCCTCTGACTATCTTATATGTCTCTATTAAGTTACCTCTCAGCCTTCTCCTCTCTAACGAAAACAACCTCAAGTCCCTGAGCCTTTCCTCGTAAGACCTTCCCTCCATACCAGGCAACATCCGAGTAAATCTCCTCTGAACCCTTTCCAAAGCTTCCACATCCTTCCTATAATGTGGTGACCAGAACTGCACGCAGTACTCCAGGAGCGGCCGCACCAGAGTTATGTACAGCTGCAGCATGACCTTGTGGCTCCGAAACTCAATCCCCCTACTGATAAAGGCTAGCACACCAGATGCCTTCTTAACGGCCCTATTAACCTGGGTGGCAACTTTCAGGGATTTATGTACCTGGATGCCGAGATCTCTCTGTTCATCTACACTACAAAGAATCTTGCCATTAGCCCAATACTCTGCATTCCTGTTACTCCTTCCAAAGTGAACCACCTCACACTTTTCTGCATTAAACTCCATCTGCCACCTCTCAGCCCAGCTCTGCAGCTTATCTATGCCCCTCTGTATCCTATAACATCCTTCAGCACTATCCACAACTCCACCGACCTTCGTGTCATCTGCAAATTTACTAACCCATCCTTCTACACCCTCTTCCAGGTCATTTATAAAAATGACAAACAGCAGTGGCCCCAAAACAGATCCTTGCGGTACACCACTAGTAACTGAACTCCAGGATGAACATTTGCCATCAACCACTACCCTCTGTCTTCTTTCAGATAGCCAATTACTGATCCAAACCGTTAAATCACCTTCAATCCCATACTTCCTTATTTTCTGCAATAGCCTACCGTGGGGAACCTTATCAAACGCCTTACTGAAATCCATATACACCACATCAACCGCTTTACCCTCATCCACCTGTTTGGTCACCTTCTCAAAAAACTCAATAAGGTTTGTGAGGCATGACCTACCCTTCACAAAACCGTGTTGACTATCGCTAATCAACTTGTTCTTTTCAAGATGATTATAAACCCTATCTCTTATAACCTTTTCCAACATTTTACCCACAACCGAAGTATGGCCCACAGGCCTATAATTACCAGGGTTGTCTCTACTCCCCTTCTTGAACAAGGGGACAACATTTGCTATCCTCCAGTCTTCCGGCACTATTCCTGTCGACAAAGACGACATAAAGATCAAGGGCAAAGGCTCTGCAATCTCCTCCCTGGCTTCCCAGAGAATCCTAGGATAAATCCCATCTGGCCCAGGGGACTTATCTATTTTGACATTTTCCAAAATTGATAACACCTCCTCCTTTTGAACCTCAATTCCATCTAGCCTGGACGACTGAACATGAGTATTCTCCTCGACAACATTGTCTTTCTCCAGTGTAAACACTGATGAAAAATATCCATTTAACACTTCCCCTATCTCCTCTGATTCCACACACAACTTTCCACTACTATCCTTGATTGGCCCTAATCTTACTCTAGTCATTCATTTGTTCCTGATATACCTATAGAAAGCCTTAGGGTTTTCCTTGATCCTATCCGCCAACGACTTTTCGTGTCCTCTCCTCGCTCTTCTTAACTCTCCCTTTCGGTCCTTCCAGGCTAACTTGTAACTCTCAAGTGCCCTAACTGATCCTTCATGTCTCATCCTAACATAAGCCTTCTTGGATGGATTAATGGAGAGGAAGGGGTGAGAAGCTCAGTGTTTTGTGTGGGGTGGGGTGGTTATGACAATGGGGAAGAGGAGGATGGGCGAGCTGCCAGTGACCTGGTCTTCTAGTTATTAAATCGGGCGCCGATCCCGTTTTTGGGTCTATGCTCTATTTTCCGCCGAATCGGGGAACCAGCAGCGGGTGGCGGAGTGTGCAGCCCCTGTCTCTCAAAATCAATTTCAATAATTTTTGCATTATTGACTGACCAGAATATAATTCCCTGGGCAATCCTTTGCACCCTTTATAAATACCCACTTAGTGTTTATTGAAAGATCTCAATTCAGCCCAGTGAAAGGCATCACCAAGCTAGAAGTTAATTCATTGCTTTTATTCAGGTGAGGTCAGATTTGGATTTTAAAAGCCTGAAAGCTGAATGTGGCAGGAACAAATATAAAAGACATACCCTGAAACATAAGGTCACATACCTCAATGGGTGCCAAAGTCATATCCATCTGTATCTCATTATTTCGGATTTGTGATAAAGATTCCATGGCAAATCTAACATCATCCAAATCTTGAATAGGACGACCCATATTCTTCATTTCTTCAGCGATAAATGAAGTTATCGCTTGCATTTTACCCTTGTATTGTTCATTCAGAAACCGACAAAGTACTAGTTTCCAAGCTTTGGCCTCCACTAAAAGAGCCATTTTTATGGATTCTAAGAACAAAGGACATAAATCAACATTAAAGTCAGTTGGTTTCGTCAAAAAAGGATAAAGTGGCCCCACAATTATCTTCGCTATAGAAGAATACAGGCTTTCGAATTAGCCTTGTGTTTGATTTGGCAAGTCCTGAGAAGGTGGGGGTGAGTGTCTTCTTTAATCCCTGCAGCCCCTAAGATGTAGAGACACCAACAGTGCTGTTAGGGAGGCAGTTCCAATATTTTGACCAACTAACAGTGAAGGAAATGTGACATAGTTACACAGAAAGATACATAGAAAATAGAAGCAGGAGGAGGCCATTCGACCCTTTGAGCCTGCTCCGCCATTGATTATGATCATGGCTGATCATCAAATTCAATACCCTGATCCTGTCTTCCCCCCCCCCCATATCCCTTGAACCCTTTAGCCCTAAGAAGGGCTAAAGGGAAGGCCAACTGTCCTGCGACAACGGATGAACGGACATCACACGACAATCACCAGGCAGGAATGTTCCCTTCCAGTTGGGGAACACTTCAGCAGTCAAGGGCATTCACCCTTGTACCTTTGGGTAAACGTTCTCCAAGGCAGCCTTAAGGACGCGCGACAACGCAGAATCGCCAAGCAGAAACTTATAGCCAAGTTCCGCACACATGAGTACGGCCTCAAATGGGCCTTGGATTCATATTGCATTACATTCACCACCCACCATCTGGCCTGGGCTTGCAAAATCCTACCAACTGTCCTGGCTTGAGACAATTCACACCTCTTTAACCTGTGATTATCCCTCTCTCCAGTTGCTCTATGGGTCTATGCTCTATTTTCCGCCGAATCGGGGAACCAGCTATCGGCAGCGGTCCTGTAAAGACTTAATTACCTGCAAAGACTTGCATTCAAAGTATCGTCTGGCATCATTGACTTTGGGTGCAATTCTCCGCCCCCCACGCCGAGTGGCAGAATTGCGGGGGGGGGGGGCGGGCGAGACACGCCACGCTGCCCCGGCACCCGCACGCAATTCAGCCACGTCCCCCAAAACGGCGCGCCGTGTTTTATGACAGGCCGCTCGGAGAATCGCCGCTCGCCGTTTGTAACGGGCGAGCGGCTATTCTCCGGCCTGGATGGGCCAAGCGGCCTGCCCAATACAATGGGTTCACGCCGCGCCAACCACACCAGGTCGCTGCCGGCATGAACAGAGCGCGAACACTGCGTGGGCAGCCTGTGGGGGGGGGAGGGGGGGAGGGAGGATCGAACACTGGGGGGGCGCTCAGAAGGGATCTGGCCCACGATCGGTGCCCACCGATCGGCGGGCCGGCGTCTCTTTTTTTGTTAAAAACAATTTTTATTAAAGTTTTCACAAAATATCAACAACAGAATGTAAAAGGAATAAAATACAAAACAGAACAAAACAACTCAGTGCCTCCCTCCCCCCATACATAAATAATAAATTAACACCCATAAAAACACATAGCAAACATAGCAAATATATACACCCCTTCAGATCCCCAAATATAGAAAAATAAAAATAGAGTAAGAACCCATCTCCCCCCCCCCCCCCCCCCCCTCCCCCGGTTGCTGCTGCTACCGACCATTATCTACCGATCTGCCAGGAAGTCTAGGAACGGTTGCCACCGCCTGAAAAACCCTTGCACTGACCCCCTCAAAGCAAATTTTACCCTTTCCAATTGAATAAACCCCGCCGTGTCATTGATCCAGGCCTCCACGCTTGGGGGCCTCGCATCCTTCCACTGAAGAAGAATCCTCCGCCGGGCTACTAGGGATGCAAAGTCCAGAACACCGGCCTCTTTCGCCTCCTGCACTCCCGGCTCCTCTGCAACCCCAAATATTGCGAACCAGCCCAGTTTGACCCTGGATCCTACCACTCTCGACACCGTCCTCGCTGCGCCCATCCGAAATTTCTCCAGTGCTGGGCATGCCCAGAACATATGGGTGTGTTTTTGCTGGGCTGCCTGGGCACCTAACACACCTGTCCTCACCCCCAAAAAACTGGCTCATCCTTGTCCCGGTCATGTGTGCCCTGTGCAGCACCTTAAACTGTATGAGGCTGAGCCTCGCGCACGAAGAGGAAGAGTTCACCCTCCCTAGGGCATCTGCCCACGTCCGCTCCTCGATCTCCTCCCCAACTCCTGCTCCCATTTACCTTTCAGCTCCTCCACCGAGGCCTTCTCCTCCCCCTGCAACACCTGGTATGTTGCTGAAACCTTCCCCTCTCCAACCCACACTCCCGAGAGCACCCTGTCCTGTAACGTGCGTGGCGGCAGCAGCGGGAATTCCACCACTTGCCGCCTGGCAAACGTCCTTACCTGTGGATACAAAAAGGTGTTTCCCGGGGAGAGCCCGTACTTCTCCTCCCACAAACAAGTCACCCAACCTTCTTATCCCTGCCCTGTGCCACCTCGAATACCCTCCATCTATTCTCCCCGGGGCAAACCGGTGGTTCCCCCGTATCGAGGCCACACCGAGGTCCCCACCTCCCCCCTGTGCCGCCTCCATTGCCCCCAAATTTTGAGGGTAGCCACCACCACCGGGCTTGTGGTATACCTCGTTGGAGGGAGCGGCAGCGGCGCCGTTGCAAGTGCCTCCAGACTCGTACCCTCACAAGACGCTGTCTCCAGCCTCTTCCATGCTGTCCCCTCCCCCTCCATCACCCACTTGCGCACCATCACTGCATTAGCGGCCCAGTAGTACCTACAGAGGTTGGACAGCGCCAGCCCCCTCCCCCATTCCTACTCCGCTCCAGAAACACCCTTCTCACTCTTGGAGTCCCTCGCGCCCACAGAAACCCCGTTATGCTCCTATTGACCCGCCGAAAGAAGGCCTGCGGGATAAGAATGGGGAGGCACTGGAACAGGAACAAAAACCTTGGGAGCACCATCATCTTAACTGACTGCACCCTACCCGCCAGGGACAGTAGCCACTTAAACTCCTCCTCCATCTGCTCCACCAACCTCGTGAAGTTAAGTCAATGCAGGGCCCCCCAGATCCTGGCCACCTGGACCCCCAAATACCTGAAGCTCCTCTTCGCCCATTTTAGTGGGAGCTTGCCAATCCTCCTCTCCTGGTCCCCTGGGTGAACCACAAACAACTCGCTCTTCCCCATGTTGAGCTTGTACCCTGAGAAATCCCCGAACTCCCTGAGGATCCTCAGTACCTCCGGCATCCCCCCCACCGGGTCCGCCACATATAGCAGAATGTCGTCCGCATAGAGCGACACCCTATGCTCCTCCCCACCCCGCACCAGCCCCCTCCAATTCCTCGATTCCCTCAGTGCCATAGCTAGGGGTTCAATCGCCAGTGCGAAGAGCAGGGGGGACAGGGGGTACCTTGCCTCATCCCTCAATGCAACCAAAAGTACTCAGACCTCCTCTTGTTCATGGCCACTTTCGCCATCGGGACCTCGTACAACAGCCTAACCCACCTGACAAACCCCTCCCCAAACCCGAACCACTTCAGCACTTCCCACAAGTACCCCACTCTACACTCTCAAAGGCTTTCTCAGCGTCCATCGACGCCACTATCTCCACCTCCCCCTCCCTCATCATAAGAACGTTAAGGAGCCTCCGCAAATTTGCGTTCAACTGCCTCCCCTTCACAAACCCCGTCTAGTCTTCGTGGATGACCTGTGGCGCACAATCCTCAATTCTCGTGGCTAAGACCTTCGCCAGCACCTTGGCATCTACATTTAACAACAAAATCAGCCTGTAAGTACCACACTGCAGGGGATCCTTGTCCCGCTTCAGGATTAAGGAGATCAGTGCCCGGGACATCGTCGGGGGCGAAGCCCCCCCCTCCCTTGCCTCATTGAAGGTCCTAACCAGCAACGGGCCCAACAGGTCCACATATTTTTTGCAAAATTCGACCGGGAAGCCATCCGGCCTCGGTGCCAGCCTGCATGCTCCCTATCCCTTTGGCCAGCTCCTCCAGCCCAATCGGGGCCCCTAATCCCATTACCAGTCCCTCCTTCACCTTCGGGAACCTTAGTTGGTCCAGAAAGCGGCCGATCCCTCCCTCCTCCAGTGGGCTCTCGGACCGCTATAGTTCCTCATAAAAGTCCCTGAAAATGAAAAAATAAAAATTGCTTATTGTCACAAGTAGGCTTCAAATGAAGTTACTGTGAAAAGCCCCAAGTCGCCACATTCTGGCGCCTGTTCGGGGAGGCTGTTATGGGAATTGAACCATGCTACTGGCCTGCCTTGGTCTGCTTTCAAAGTCAGCGAATTAGCCCTGTGCTAAACATTGATGCCAACAATGGGGGGGTGGCACTGCTTGGTCGTTCAACCATAACTGGCGGTCCACACGGGTTGAATAACATAACTGGTAGTATGACTAGTGATGGGGTACTTCACTACTCTCATACAGCGGCTGCCCACTGGCCCATAACTATTTACAGAGGCATATTCATGTCCACAATTCTGACAATTAGTTATGTACATGTCACATTTAAAAGTCTATACAAAGTTTATAGCGACTCAATCAGATGGTCGGGGGCCTTGGTTGTCCTTTGCGATTGACGGAGCTTCGGCGGAGACTTCGGTGGAGGTGCAGGCGTTTGCGACTCCGGGAGCGTGGATCCAGTCCCCGTAGCAGTTTCAACATCCCTAGATGGCGCTGGTGAAGATGGTCGGTCTAGGGAGGGGAGGTCTAGTCCTCTAGATGGCGCTGGTGAGGGGGTCAACGGACCAGGGAGGGGAGCGTCTGTGGAGTGCAGCGGTGGGTGGGGGGGCCAGGCAGGGCCAGCGGGAAAAACGGTTGTCCAGGGAAGGGGGCTACGGTGAGGGGTGCCGGTGGGGGGGAGGGTCCGGCTGGTGACGAGGGCGAGGGAGGGGATCCGGCGGGCGGCAGGTCCCGTATAGAGACCGTGTCTTGTTGGCCATTGGGGTACTCCACGTATGCGTATTGCGGGTTAGCGTGGAGCAGCTGGACCCTCTCGACCAATGGGTCCGATTTGTGCGCCCGCACGTGTTTCCGGAGCAGGAAGGGCTGGCAGCCAGCCAGGTCGGGAGCGAGGTCCCTGAGGAGGACTTCCTAGGGAAGACAAGGAGACGTTCGTAAGGCGTTTGGTTAGTTGCAGTGCAGAGCAGCGACTGGATGGAGTGGAGGACGTCTTGGAGGACCTCCTGCCAGTGGGGGACCGGGAGATTCCTGGACGGTAGGAGCAGCAGGACGGTCTTCCAGACCGTTCCGTTCTCCCTCTCAACCTGTCCGTTACCCTGGGGGTTATAACTGGTCGTCCTGCTCGAGGCAATGCCCTTGCTAAGCAGGAATTGGCGCAGTTCGTCACTCAGAAAGGAGGACCCCCTATCACTGTGTATGTAGGCGGGGAATCCGAATAGGGAAAAAATGCTGTGGAGGGCCTTGATGATGGTGGCTGTGGTCATATCGGGGCAGGGGATGGCGAACGGGAAGCGGGAGTACTCGTCAATCACGTGTTGCGGTTGGTAGAGGGGGGGACCTTTGAAGTCCATGCTGAGGCGTTCAAAAGGATGGGATGCCTTTTTCAGATGCGCTTTCTCCAGATGGTATAAGTGCGGCTTGAATTCCGCGCAGATGTGGCAGTTTCTGGTCACTGTCCTGACCTCCTCGACGGCGTAGGGCAGGTTGCGGGTCTTCACAAAATGGAAGAAACGAGTGACCCCCGGGTGGCAGAGGTCCTCGTGCAGGGCTCGGAGGCGATCCACTTGAGCGTTGGCACATGTGCCGCGGGACACGGCATTGGGAGGCTCATTTAGCTTCCCTGGACAATACAGGATCTCGTAGTTGTAGGTGGATAATTCGATCCTCCACAGCAAGATCTTATCGTTCCTTATCTTGCCCCGCTGTGCATTGTCAAACATGAAAGCTGCCGACCGTTGGTCTGTGAGGAGGGTAAACCTCCTGCCGGCCAGGTAGTGCCTCCAATGTCGCACAGCTTCTACTATGGCTTGTGCTTCCTTCTCGACCGAGGAGTGGCGGATTTCAGAAGCATGGAGGGTACGTGAGAAGAAGGCCACAGGTCCGCCCGCTTGGTTGAGGGTGGCTGCCAGAGCTACGTCGGACGCGTCACTCTCGACTTGGAAGTGGAGGGACTCATCGACGGCGCGCATCATGGCCTTTGCGATATCCGCTTTGATGCGGCTGAAGGCCTGGCGGGCCTCTGTCGACAGGGGAAAAGTAGTTGTTTGTATGAGAGGACGGGCTTTGTCGGCGTAGTTGGGGACCCACTGAGCGTAATAAGAGAAGATCCCGAGGCAGCGCTTCAGGGCCTTGGAACAGTGGGGGAGCGGGAACTCCATAAGGGGGCGCATGCGTTCCGGGTCGGGGCCTATCACTCCGTTTCGCACTAGTAGCTGAGGATGGCTCGGCGGGCAGTGCTAAACACGCATTTATCCTTGTTATAAGTCAGGTTCAGGAGTTTTGCGGTCTGGAGAAATTTGTGAAGGTTGGTGTCGTGGTCCTGATGGTCGTGGTTGCAGATGGTGACATTGTCAAGATACGGGAATGTTGCCCGTAAGCCGTATCGGTCGACCATTCGGTCCATCTCTCGCTGAAAGACCGAGACCCCGTTTGTGACACTGAAGGGAACTCTTAAGAAGTGGTAGAGTCGCCCATCCGCCTCGAACGCAGTGTACTTGCGGTCACTCGTGCGGATGGGGAGCTGGTGGTAGGTGGACTTTAGGTCTACCGTGGAGAAGACCTTGTACTGCGCGATCCTGTTGACCAGGTCGGATATACGGGGAAGAGGGTACACGTCCAGTTGCGTAAACCTGTTGATGGTCTGACTGTAGTCGATGACCATCCTATTCTTGTCCCTGGTCTTTACCACCACAATTTACTACCACCTCAATATGCAGCAAGGTAGCATGGTGGTTAGCATAAATGCTTCACAGCTCCAGGGTCCCAGGTTCGATTCCCGGCTGGGTCACTGTCTGTGTGGAGTCTGCACGTCTTCCCCTGTGTGCGTGGGTTTCCTCCGGGTGCTCCGGTTTCCTCCCACAGTCCAAAGATGTGCGGGTTAGGTGGATTGGCCATGCTAAATTGCCCGTAGTGTCCTAATAAAAGTAAGGTTAAGGGGGGGGGGGTTGTTGGGTTACGGGTATAGGGTGGATACGTGGGTTGAGTAGGGTGATCATGGCTCGGCACAACATTGAGGGCCGAAGGGCCTGTTCTGTGCTGTACTGTTCTATGTTCTATGTTCTAATTTGAGCTCTCCAGGGGCTGTTGCTGGCTTCGATGACCGCTTCCCTCAGAAGCCGCTGGACCTCAGACCTGATGAATGTCCGGTCCTGGGCACTGTACCGTCTGCTTCTGGTGGCGACGGGTTTGCAATCTGGGGTGGGGTTTGCAAACAGGGAGGGGGGGATCAACCTTGAGAGTCGTGAGGCTGCAGACAGTGAGAGGGGGTATAGGGCCGCCAAATTTAAACGTTAGACTCTGAAGGTTACATTGAAAGTCTAACCCTAGGCGTGTGGCCACGCAGAGGTGGGGGAGGACGTAGAGCCTGTAAATTCTTCCGCCTCGACCAATTCTCCATCTCCTTGAACCGTTCCTGCCATTTCTTGTGAAGCGCCTCGTGCACCTCCACCTTTGCCGCTAGGCTCAAGACCTTGTCTTCTTTATCTGAGATCTTTTGCCGGGCCTCGCGGATTGCCCACCCTCTGGGCCGCGTGGGTCTCCAGCAGCTTATCAATAGAAGCCTTCGTCGGCTCCAGCAGGTTCGCTTTGAGCTCCCTGAAGCAGCGCTGGAGAGCCTCCTGCTGCTGCTGCGACCACTGCATCCACGCTGCCTGGTCTCTGCCTGCCGCCATCTTGCTTTTCTTCCCTCGCACTTTCTTTGGCTTCAACACCACTTTTTATGTCGCCCCGCTCCTGGTCCAAGCCATACACTGTCGGAGGAATGTTGTAGTCTCCTTCCCACACTGAAACTGTTGACAAAATGCCATTGGAGGCCCTGAAAAGAGCCCAAAAGTCCATTCCAAGCGGGAGCTGCCGAACGTGCGACTTAGCTCTGCATAACCACAACCGGAAGTCCCGGCGGACCGGCGTCTCTAAAGGATGCAGTCTTTTCCTCCGCCGCCCCGCAAGATCAATCCTCCATGTTTTGCGGGCGCCCGTGGGGAGGACAGCAACCGCGAATGCGCGGGCTGGCGCCGGCCAACCTGCGCATGCGCGGGTGATGTCATTTACGCGGTTCCGGCCGAGTAATTTACGCGGCACCGCTTTCACGCGGCGCCAAGGCCTGGCGCGTGTAAATTACACGGCACCGTTCTTAGCCCCCCGGGGGTGGGAGAATAGGGGGCGAGGAACGGCCTCCGACGTCGGAGTGAAACACTCTGGTTTTCACTCCATTGTCGACACTTAGTCTCCCGTTGGGAGAATCCCGCCCTTTGTCTATATATATGTTTCTGGAACCCACCTCTTCATTCCCAGAGGAAGGAGCTGTGCTCCGAAAGCTAGTGACTCAAAACAAACCTGTTGGAGTTTAACCTGGTGTTGTAAGATTTCTTACTGTGCTCACCCCAATCCAACGCCGCATCATCCCTAAGAAGAGAGGCAGTGGACACGCAATCCAGACAGTCAGGGTAATGATTTTGGGATCATAAAAGCAAAATGCTGCAGATGCTGGAAATCTAATAAAATCAGAACTTACCGTATAGGAGTCGAAATGTTCATTATTTATCCCTCTCCACAGATACTGACAGACCTGCTGAGTTAATCCAATAAGGGAAGGCTGCTCCCCAAGAGTATGCTGCCCTTGTACTTAGATGACACAGATCGACCAAAGAACACACCCGCCAACTCAACAGACAGATCAAGACCTTTCATCAAGACCTTCAGAATACCCTACGTGCTCTCATCCCACGTACTCCCCGCATTCGACATTTCTACTGCCCCTGAAAATACACAAACCCAGTACACCAGGCCATCCTATCGTATCAGGCAATGGGACCCTGTGTGAGAACCTCTCTGGCTACATCGAGGATATCTTGAAACCCATCATAATATGGACACCCCCGCTTCTGTCGTGACATTACGAACTTCTTACAGAAACTCAGCACCCATGGACCAGTTGAACCATGAATATTCCTCATCACAATGGACGTCTCTGCACTCTATACCAGCATCTCCCATGACGACGGCATTGCCGCAACGGCCTCAGTACTCAACACCAACAAATGCCAATTTCCAGACTCAGCCGCTTCATCCTGGATCACAATGTCTTCACCTTCGACAACAAGTTCTTCATCCAGTCACACGGAACAGCCATGGGGACCAAATTTGCACCTCAATATGCCAACATCTTCATGCACAAGCTCGAACAAGACCTCTTCACCTTACAGGACCTTCAACCGATGTTATACACCAGATACATCAATGACAATTTTTCCTTTGGATCCACGACGAAGAATCACTGAAACGACTACACGATGACATCAATAAGTTCCAACCCACCATCAGACTCACTATGGACTACTCTCAAAAATCAGTTGCATTCTTAGACACACTCATCTCCATGAAGTACTGTCACCAAAGCACTTTGCTTTACTGCAAGCCCACGGATAATCTCACGATGCTCCACTTCTCCAGCTTCCACCCTAAACACATTAAAGAAGCCATCCCTTATGGACAAGCCCTCCGTATACATAGGATCTGCTCAGATGAGGAGGAATGTAACAGACATCTGAATGTACAGATGCTGAAATATGCGCTCGTATGAACGGGATATGGCGCTTGACTCAACGATCGACAGTTCCAACGCGCCACAGCACAAAACCGCACCGACCTCCTGAAAAGCCAAACACGGGACACAACCAACAGAATACCCTTCGTCATCCAGTACATCCCCGGAGCGGAGAAACTACGACATCTTCTTCGGGGCCTTCAACACGTCATCGTTGAAGATGAACATCTTGCCAAGGTCATCCCCACACTCCCATAATTGCCTTCAAACAATCACGCAACCTCAAACAGACTATTGTTTGCTGAAAACTACCCAGCCTTCAGGGGAACAGCAACCATGCTATGGGGACATGCATTCCATCGACCACCCTTATACCTGATGTGGTGATATAACCACTGTAGATATGTGTACTTGCAATAGGGGGATATATGGCTGTACCTGTAATACAGGTTCTTCCGGTAAGCCCTTGCCGGCTAGCTCTGCCCACAGGGAGCTTGTGTATAAATATGCGTGTGAGTCACTGAGATCTTATTCTACAGCTGCTGCTGGAGGAATAGCATCACACAGCAATAAAGCCTCGATTATACATGTCTCGAGTCTTTGTGTGCAATTGTTAGCGCCACACCTGGGGCATCCCAGCGATGGTGGCAAACCCCATTGGCTGGGATGGGATCAGTCCATATCAAGGTGGATGTATTGTGCTGCACGGACATACAGGTCCTCCATAACTGCATGGATACATCTCTGCATGGAGTTCTGGAAGATCCCAGACAGGTCCCTACTCCACGCCTGGAAGGAGATCGTTGAAAAGACGTTCAGAATGACCGTCACCTTGACGGCCACCAGGAGCATGCGTACTCCCCCATACCTCTGCAGTTCCAGATCTGCCATGATCCGGCACAGACATTTCACAGTCTGCCCACTCAGCCGCAATTGTCGGCGGCACTCAACCTGGCAGGCCCTCGAACGACAGACCGATATACATGAGTCTTGATGTGATGCATCCTTCCCATCTCCTTCTCAGCTTGCTGGATGGCAGGCTCTCCATCATCACTGGCTAGCTCCTGCAGCTCTGGGGCAGGCTCCTGTTCTGCAAGGTCTAACCCGGGCAGCTCCTGCTCATACAGCCTCAGTGCACCCGCCAGGACTGCGACAGCCAGGCGGTGCCAACCACTCCTGGCTTTATACCAAACTCCATTTTCTGCTGGGGGCAAAGGGCAGAAGATGAGCATGGTGAGTACTCCTGTTACCAAACAGTTCCAATGGACTTCCCCTGCCCCTACATGTGCACACCCCTGCCCCATTGCTGGTGTATCCCCTGCCATTCCACCTGACACTTTGCCCTCTGCATCGCACCCCTTGTCCCAAAGGGTAGGCAGCTGTTGAGACCTTAGTTGCAGTGTGCTGGGGTCCTTTGTGTTTGGCACTGCGTTGTGCCTAATTGTCTGCGACAGGACAGATTGGGGCAGGGGTGAAGTGGGCATGCAGGGCTTGGTGACAGCGGATGGTCCTGCGTAGTGGGCTGGCTGAGAGTGTCACTGGCAAGACACCAGGAAGGGTGCCGACAGCCATGGTATATGAAGCAGGGCAGTGCCTTGGATGGTTTCTGGGGTGTGCCAACACCTGTTGGGCCATGGGCTGTACTGGACCGGCATGGTATTTAGGCTCCTGGGGTATGGCCTGCGGGAAGGGTGGGGGACCCATATGTCCAGTGGCGCTCTCCACATCTACAGGGCACATTGGGAAGTCAGATAGCTACTTTCAGGCTGCTATAATGGTGGTCCGTGCCTGGACACTCTGAGCCCAGAGGGACACCCCGACCCACTGGCCTATCCACTGCCACCCCCTCCAAACCACTCCCCCCGGCACTGGAAGACAGCTCCGGCCAGCGGCACAATTGGAAGTCCATTGTTGCGCCTCAGTGGGCAGCATGGTAGCACAAGTGGATAGCACTGTGGCTTCACAGCGCCATGGTCCCAGGTTTGATTCCCCGCTGGGTCACTGTCTGTGTGGAGTCGGCACATTCTCCCCATGTCTGTATGGGTTTCTTCCGGGTGCTCCGGCTTCCTCCCACAGTCCAAAGATGTGCAGGTTAGGTGGATTGGCCATGATAAATTACCCTTAGTGTCCATAAAGGTGAAGAGGGGTTATTTGGTTCTGGGGATAGGGTGGAAGTGAGGGCTTAAGTGGGTTGGTGCAGACTCCATGGACCGAATGGCCTCCTTCTGCACTGTGTGTTCTATGTTCTACGGTCTTTGGAAACATATCTAACCTCCTCTCTCTCCCTCACTGGCCATGGCACATGTTTCCCAATTTTAAATATCACAAGTAAACTGCGCCATCATCACCGTGTTGGGCCCGTTAATTATATGCTAATGGCAGGTCCTGTATAATTTTGCATGCCCATTTTGACGCGTGGCTTGGATCGCATTCATTCCACTGTCAAGACACCAGAGCATGGCATTCCGTTGGGCTCCCGGCGCCTTACTTGATTTTTGGCTGATGCATAATTCTCTGCCAAATTGCGATTCACGATTCTGGATGAAGAATCCGGCCTCTAATTCAGGTGATTATTTTCCACTTAATAATGAGGCAATGACAATTTTTATGTGTATGACAACATGAGGCATGAAGAAAAAAATCTTATTCATTGTGCAAAACGTACCTGTATTCAGTTCAATAAAGTCTACTTTAATGGTGGAGCTGATTTCCTCAATCTCTCGTTCGAAAGCAGCATAGTACTCTATTTTTGTTCGGAGCTCGTACAGACTGGGATTACTGTTCATAAATTTCTGTGTAGAAACGATTGGAAATAAATTATGAATTTAAGTTAATCCACATAATGTTTTGAGTTACTGGATTTGAAAGGCGTATCATTTGCTGAGGATCATGGGCATTATTTAAAAAATCATAATTTAAAATTTATAGATTTTCTTCCCCAGTGGAATTGATTTAAGCATTTTTAACTTTCTACTTATGTTCAAATGCAGAATATCTTTTCAAACCTAACTCCATAGGCTGGATTCTCTGATTTTGAGACTAAGTGCTAATGCCGGAGTGGGAACAGTGGTGTTTTAGCATGAGTGACCCACGTGATCAGGAACCCAGCCCATCGGGGGCGGAGAATCAGGGGAGGGCGTCAGGTGACGTCCTGAGGCCATCCATATGGCAAGTACGCCGCTTTGGAGGGGGTGGAGCATCGCAAAAGTGGTGCCGCCCCTGATTTTGGCACCAACGGGGATTGTCCAGTCGATCGTCGAACGCGATTTCGCCGTCGGAGACCGGAGAACCCCGCCCCATGAATCCTATTTCCAGAATTTGAAACTTAAATATTAGTCATGTTCATAGGTTTGACCATACTATTAATGCTAGCTGATGGCAGTTAACTGAATGTTGAAATTATTCATACATGCCATTTGAATCCATATCCCAGGAGCAAATTAATAAACGAAAATACAAATTAAACATGTTGTTAATATTAAACTCTTGACCCGTCAGTCTGGCCTCAATAAAATGCAAGATGGATTCGTAGGTATAGTATTATTTATTGATAACCAACTTGCAAGGCTGACTCACACCTTAGGAATTCAGAACACACAGGCGACAGTTCCAACGCATCACAGCAAAAAACCGCACCGACCTCCTCAGAAGACAAACACGGGACACAACTGACAGAGTACCCTTCGTCGTCCAGTACTTTCCTGGGGCGGAGAAACTACAGCATCTTCTTCGCATCCTTCAACACATCATCAATGAAGATGAACATCTTGCCAAGGTCATCCCCACACCCCCACTGCTGGCCTTCAAACAACCGCGCAACCTCAAACAAACCATTGTCTGCAGTAAATTACCCAGCCTTCAGAACAGCAACCACAACACCACACAACCCTGCCAGGGCAATCACTGCAAGACATGCCAGATCATCGACATGGATATCACCATTACACGTGGAAACACCACCCACCAGGTACACGGCACCTACTCGTGCGACTCGACCAATATAGTCTGCCTCATACGCTGCAGGAAGGGATGTCCCGAAGCGTGGTACATTGGCGAGACTATGCAGACACTGCGACAACAAATGAACGGGCATCGTGCGACAATCACCAGGCAGGAATGTTCCCTTCCAGTCGGAGAACACTTCAGCAGTCAAGGGTACTCAGCCTCTGATCTCCGGGTAAGCGTTCGCCAAGGCGGTCTTCAAGACACGCGACAACGCAGAATTGCCGAGCAAAAGCTTACAGCTAAGTTCCGCAGGCATGAGTGCGGCCTCAACCAGGATCTTGGATTCATGTCGCATTACATTCACCCACCCGACCAACAGGCCTGGACTTGCAAAATCCTACCAACTGTCCTGGTTTGAGACAATTCACACCTCTTTAACCTGGGATTATCCCTCTCTCTGGATCTGTAATGATTTGATTACCCGCAAATGCTTGCATTCCAAGCATTGTCCGGCATCTCTGACTTTGTCTGTATAAATGTTTCTGGAACATACCTCTCCATTCACCTGAGGAAGGAGCAGTGCTCCGAAAGCTCGTGTTTGAAACAAACCTGTTGGACTTTAAACTGGTGTTGTAAGACTTCTTACTGCGCTCACCCCAGTCCAACGCTGGCATCTCCACATCAAGAACAAAGAGATCACTGCACATATATTTAAATTAGCATCAAGATTCGCATACAAGCTTCCCATAGGTCATTCTATACACCTCCTGACCTGGCCATATATCCTGATTGGCTCACTTCGCATTCCCCAAACCTGGGCCTCTTGTTACCCAGCATCCTTTTCAGCATTCTCTCCATGATTCGAGGCTCCCCTCCCCCCTTCCTGCCATGCTGTGCTCAATCCCTTTGTTCTCTGTCTGTGAACTCACTACCCTCAGACCTGTACTATCATCTACATTATTCTAACTAATAATCCTACTGTCTATCACAATCGTTTATTCAATTCCTCAATGTGACCCAAGCAACACCATGATGGGAACCGATGCAGGAAGTTGGAAGGTAGTGAAACAGGCACAGAAGCAAAAGGAAGTAAGGGGGAAAGTGTAAGGCAGAGAAGCCATAGTCAAAAATCAAAAAGGGCGACAGTACAAGGTACAGTGACTGAGGGGAGCTCAGTGAATAAGCCCAGTAATACCAAAAGGAATAAAACTGGAGATGTTAAGATTCAAAACAGAGGTAAAAAAAAACAACATAAATGTACTTTACCTGAATGCTCATAGTATTTGGAATAAAGTGAATGAGTTGATGGAGAAAATCAACTCTGTTATTTAAGGATGACATCCGGACATAGTAAGGGATGACATCGGTGCTATGGAGGATAAGACTTTATGGTGGAACAGTTGAGGAACAGTGGAGAACCTCCCAAGCGATTTTTCACAGTGCTCAGCAAAGGTTTTTACCAATAAAAAGGAAGGACGATAGAAAGAGGGAAAATCGACCATGGATATCGAAGGAAATAAGGGCGAGTATCAAATTGAAGGAAAAAGCATACGAAATGGCAAAGATTGGTGGGAGACTGGAGGACTGGGAAATCTTTAGGGGGCAACAGAAAGCTACTAAAAAAGCTAAAAAGAAGAGTAAAATAGATTATGAGAGTAAACTTGCTCAGAATATAAAAACAGATAGTAAAGGTTTCTACAAATATATAAAACAAAAAAGAGTGGCTAAGGTAAATATTGGTCCTTTAGAGGATGAGAAGGGGGTTTTAATAATGGGAGATGAGGAAATGGCCGAGGAACTGAACAGGTTTTTTGGGTCGGTCTTCACAGTGGAAGACACAAATAACATGCCAGTGACTGATAGAAGTGAGGCTATGACAGGTGAGGACCTTGAGAGGATTGTTTTCACGAAGGAGGCAGTGATGGGCAAGCTAATGGGGCTAAAGGTAGACAAGTCTCCTGGCCCTGATAGAATGCATCCCAGAGTGCTAAAAGAGATGGCTAGGGAAATTGCAAATGCATTAGTGATAATTTACCAAGATTCACTAGACTCTGGGGTGGTCCCGGTGGATTGGAAATTAGAAAACGTGACACCACTGTTTAAAAAATGAGGTAGGCAGAGAGCGGGATTTTATAGGCCAGTGACCTTAACTTCGGTATAGGGAAGATGCTGGAATCTATAATCAAAGAAGAAATAGCGAGGCATCTGGATAGAAATTGTCCCATTGGGCAGACACAGCATGGGTTCATAAAGGGCAGGTCGTGCATAACTAATTTAGTGGAATTTTTTGAGGGCATTACCAGTGCAGTAGATAACGGGGAGCCAATGAAAATCGCTTATTGTGACGAGTAGGCTACAATGAAGTTACGGTGAAAAGGCCCTAGTCGCCACATTCCAGCGCCTGTTCGGGGAGGCTGCTACGGGAATCGAACAGTGCTGCTGGCCTGCCTTGGTCTGCTTTCAAAGCCAGCGATTTAGCCCAGTGTGCTAAACAGCCCCTGGATGTGGTATATCTGGATTTCTAGAAAGCCTTTGACAAGGTGCCACTCAGTTGCTAGTGGTGTCCCTCAGGGATCGGTGTTGGGCCCACAATTGTTCACAATTTACACAGATGATTTGGAGTTGGGGACCAAGGGCAATGTGTCCAAGTTTGCAGATGACACAAAGATGAGTGGTAAAGCGAAAAGTGCAGAGGATACTGGAAGTCTGCAGAGGGATTTGGATAGGTTAAGTGAATGACTAGGGTCTGGCAGATGGAATACAATGTTGACAAATGTGAGGTTATCCATTTTGGTAGGAATAATAGCAAATGGGATTATTATTTAAATGATAAAATATTAAAGCATGCTGCCGTGCAGAGACCTGGGTGTGCTAGTGCATGAGTCGCAAAAAGTTGGTTTACAGGTGCAACAGGTGATTAAGAAGGCAAATGGAATGTTGTCCTTCATTGCTAGAGGGATGGAATTTAAGACCACGGAGGTTAGGGAGGGATGGGGCTGGCTTAGCTCACTAAGCTAAATCGCTGGCTTTTAAAGCAGACCAAGCAGGCCAGCAGCACAGTTCGATACCCGTACCAGCCTCCCCGAACAGGTGCCGGAATGTGGCGACTAGGGGCTTTTCACAGTAACTTCATTGAAGCCTACTCGTGACAATAAACGATTTTAATTTTTCTTTTTTTTTATGCTGCAATTGTATTAGGTGTTAGTGAGGCCATACCTGGAGTATTGTCTTCGGTTTTGGTCTCCTTACTTGAGAAAGGACGGACTGGCACTGGAGGGTGTGCAGAGGAGATTCACTAGGTTAATACCAGAGCTGAAAGGGTTGGATTACGAGGAGAGGTTGAGCAGACTGGGACTGTACTCATTGGAATTAAGAAGGATGAGGGGGGATCTTACAGAAACATATAAAATTATGAAGGGAATAGATAGGATTGATGTGGGCAGGTTGTTTCCACTGGAGGGTGAAAGCAGAACTAGGGGGTATAGCCTCAAAATAAGGGGAAGTAGATTTAGAACTGAGTTTAGGAGGAACTTCTTCAAAGGGTTGTGAATCTATGGAATTCCTTGCCCAGTGAAGCAGTAGAGGCTCCTTCATTAAATGTTTTAAAGAAAAAGATAGATAGTTTTTTGAAGAATAAAGGGATTAAGGGTTATGGTGTTCGGGCCGGAAAGTGGAGCTGAGTCCACAAAAGATCAGCCATGATCTCATTGAATGGTGGCACAGGCTCGAGGGGCCAGATAGAAAAAAAGAACAAAGAGCAAAGAAAATTACAGCACGGGAACAGGCCCTTCGGCTCTCCCAGCCTGCGCCGATCCAGATCCTTTATCTAAACATGTTGCCTATTTTCCAAGGTCTACTTCTCTCTGTTTCCCACCCGTTCATATATCTGTTCAGATGCATCTTAAATGATGCTATCGTACCCGCCTCTACCACCTCCGCTGGCAAAGCATTCCAGGCACCCACCACCCTCTGCGTAAAAAACTTTCAACGCACATCTCCCTTAAACTTTCCCCCTCTCACCTTGAAATCGTGACCCCTTGTAATTGACACCCCCACTCTTGGAAAAAGCTTGTTGCTATCCACCCTGTCCATACCTCTCATAATTTTGTAGACCTCAATCAGGTCTCCCCTCAACCTCTGTCTTTCCAATGAAAACAATCCTAATCTACTCAACCTTTCTTCATAGCTAGCACCCTCCATACTAGGCAACATCCTGGTGAACCTCCTCTGCGCCCTCTCTAAAGCATCCACATCCTTCTGGTAATGTGGCGACCAGAACTGCACGCAGTATTCCAAATGTGGCCTAGCCAAAGTCCTATGCAACTGTAACATGACCTGCCGACTCTTGTACTCAATACCCCGTCCAATGAAGGCAAGCATGCTGTATGCCTTCTTGACCACTCTATCGACCTGCGTTGCCACCTTCAAGGTACAATGGACCTGAACTCCCAGATCTCTCTGTACATCAATTTTCCCCAGGACCCTTCCATTGACCATATAGTCTGCTCTTGAATTAGATCTTCCAAAATGCATCACCTCGCATTTGCCTGGATTGAACTCCATCTGCCATTTCTCTGCCCAACTCTACAATCTATCTATATTTTGCTGTATTCTCTGACAGACCGCCTCGCTATCTGCAACTCCACCAGTCTTAGTATCATCTGCAAACCTGCTCATCAGACCACTTATACCTTCGTCCAGATCATTTATGTATTTCACAAACAACAGTGGTCCGAGCACGGATGCCTGTGGAACATCACTAGTCACCTTTTTCCATTTTGAGACACTCCCTTCCACCACTACTCTTTGTCTCCTGTTGCCCAGCCAGTTCTTTATCCATCTAGCTAGTACACCCTGAACCCCATACAACTTTTACATCAACCTGCCATGGGAAACCTTATCAAATGCTTTACTGAAGTCCATGTATATGACATCTACAGCCCTTCCCTCATCAATTAACTTTGTCACTTCCTCAAAGAATTCTATTAGGTTTGTAAGACATCACCTTCCCTGCACAAAACCATGCTGCCTATCTCAGTGTTTCCCTCCCTACCCCCTCCTCTAACCAAAAAAAACCAATCACGGTCGTTGGGAAGTGGGAGCAGGGGCCTGTCGTGAAGATGAGTGAGTACTTTTAAATTTGCTTACCTTTCAGCGGGAGCAGCCTCCGGATTTTCGGCGGGAGCAGGGGCCTGTCAGGAAGGTGAGTGAGTACCTTTAAATTTGCGTACCTTCCAGCGGGAGCAGCCTCTGGATTTTCGGCGGGAGCAGGGGCCTGTCGGGAAGGTGAGTGCCTGTAACAAGTTGGGCGGTTGCTAAACCCGAGACACTGCACTTGCAGTGTCCCCCACCCTTCCACCTCCTCTAGGGAATATCAGGTAAGAAGCTTGCGCAGGTCAAAGAGACATAGCTGGAGTGAGACACATCCAGAGTGGGAATTGCAACTTGGTAATTTGGTGCAGTGAGGTAATTCTGTGCAGAGTGAGAGAAGGCGCTTTTTTGGAGGTGCTTTTTAACCCTGGTAAGTGACTGGTAAGTAGTTTTTCTTTCATTGTCTAATTTATTTATTTTTATTTTGAAATCGTAGTTGTGTAAGTTTACCTAAGGTTTAAGACATGGCAGGAGATCCCAGACCCATGTCATGCTCCTCGTGTGCGATGTGGGAGCTCAGAGATACGTCCACTGTCCCTGGCTCTTTCACGTGCAAGAAGTGTGTTCAGTTGCAGCTCCTGTTAGACCGCTTGACGGCTCTGAAGCTGCGGATGGACACACTTTGGAGCATCCGCGATGCTGAGGAGGTCGTGGATAGCACGTTTAGCGAGTTGGTCACACCGCAGGTGAAAGTTAATGAGGGAGATAGAAAATGGGTGACCAAAAGAAAGAGCAAGAGTAGGAAGGCAGTGCAGGTGTCCCCTGCGGTTATTTCCCTGCCAGCCAGCTGTCGTGGTACACATAGGCACCAACGATATAGGTAAAAAACGGGCTGAGGTCCTACAAGCTGAATTCAGGGAGTTAGGAGTTAAACTAAAAAGTAGGACCTCAAAGGTAGTAATCTCAGGATTGCTACCAGTGCCACGAGCTAGTCAGAGTAGGAATGTCAGGATAGATAGGATGAATGCGTGGCTCGAGAGATGGTGCAAGAGGGAGGGATTCAAATTCCTGGGGCATTGGGACCAGTTCTGGGGGAGGTGGGACCAGTACAAACTGGACGGTCTGCACCTGGGTAGGACTGGAACCGATGTCCTAGGGGAGGTGTTTGCTAGAGCTGTTGGGGAGGGTTTAAACTAATGTGGCAGGGAGATGGGAACCGATGCAGGAAGTTGGGAGGTAGTAAAACAGGGACAGAAGCAAAAGGAAGTAAGGGAGAAAGTGCAAGGCAGAGAAGACATAGTCAAAAATCAAAAAGGGCGACAGTACAAGGTACAGTGACTGAGGGGAGCTCAGTGAATAGGCCCAGTAATACTAAAAGGAATAAAACTGGAGATATTAAGATTCAAAACAGAGGTAAAAAAAACAACATAAGTGTACTTTACCTGAATGCTCGTAGTATTCGGAATAAAGTAAATGAGTTGATGGCGCAAATCATCGTGAATGACTATGATTTAGTGGCCATTACTGAAACATGGTTAAAGGATGGTCACGACTGGGAGTAAAATATCCGCGGGTATCAAACTATTAGGAAGGACAGAGTGGATGGTAAGGGAGGTGGTGTAGCTCTGTTATTTAAGGATGACATCCGGGCAATATTTAGGGATGATATCGGTGCTATGGAGGATGAGGTTGAATCCATTTGGGTGGAAATCAGGAATAGTAAGGAGAAAAAGTCACTGATAGGAGGAGTCTATCGGCCACCAAATAGTAACATTATGGTGGGGCAGGCAATAAACAAAGAGATAACTGATGCATGTAGAAATGGTACAGCAGTTATCATGGGGGATTTTAATCTACATGTCGATTGGTTTAACCAGGTCGGTCAAGGCAATCTTGAGGAGGTGTTTATAGAATGTATCCGCGATAGTTTCCTAGAACAGTATGTAACGGAACCTACGAGGGAAAAAGTGGTACTAGATCTTGTCCTGTGTAATGAAACAGGATTGATTCATGATCTCATAGTTAGGGATCCTCTCGGAAGGAGCGATCACAATATGGTGGAATTTAAAATAGAGATGGAGGGTGAGAAGGTAAAATCAAATACTAGTGTTTTGTGTTTAAACAAAGGAGATTACAATGGGATGAGAGAAGAACTACCTAAGGTAGACTGGGAGCAAAGACTTAATGGTGGAACAGTTGAGGAACAGTGGAGAACCTTCCAAGCGATTTTTCACAGTGCTCAGCAAAGGTTTATACCCACAAAAAGGAAGGACGGTAGAAAGAGGGAAAATCGACCGTGGATATCTAAGGAAATAAGGGAGAGTATCAAATTGAAGGAAAGAGCATTGAAGCAAAGATTGGTGGGAGACTAGAGGACTGGGAAATATTTAAGGGGCAACAGAAAGCTACTAAAAAAACTATAAAGAAGAGTAAGATAGAGTATGAGAGGAAGCTTGCTCAGAATATAAAAACAGACAGCAAAGGTTTTTACAAATATATAATGCAAAAAAGAGTGGCTAAGGTAAATATTGGTCCTTTAGAGGATGAGAAGGGAGATTTAATAATGGGAGATGAAGAAATGGCTGAGGAACTGAACAGGTTTTTTCGGTCGGTCTTCACAGTGGAAGACACAAATAACATGCCAGTGACTGATAGAAATGAGGTTATGACAGGTGATGACCTTGAGAGGATTGTTATGCCTAACGAGGTAGTGATGGGCAAGCTAATGGGGCTAAAGGAAGACAAGTCACCTGGCCCTGATGGAATGCATCCGAGAGTGCTAAATGAAATGGCTAGGGAAATTGCAAATGCACTAGTGATGATTTACCTAAATTCACTAGACTCTGGGGTGGTCCCGGTGGATTGGAAATTAGCAAACATGATACCACTGTTTAAAAAAGGAGGTAGGCCGAGAGGAGGAAATTATAGGCCAGTGAAACGTCGGTAGTAGGGAAGATGCTGGAATCTATCATCAAGGAAGAAATAGCGAGGCATCTGGATAGAAATTGTCCCACTGGGCAGACACAGCATGGGTTCATAAAGGGCAGGTCATGCCTAACTAATTTAGTGGAATTGTTTGAGGACATTACCAGTGCAGTAGATAACGGGGAGCCAATGGATGTGGTATATCTGGATTTCCAGAAAGCGTTTGACAAAATGCTGCTTGCATAAGATAAAGATGCATGGCATTAAGGATAAAGTAGTAGCATGGATAGAGGATTGGTTAATTAATAGAAAGCAAAGAGTGGGGATTAATGGGTGCTTCTCTGGTTGGTGATCAGTAGCTAGTGGTGTCCCTCAGAGATCTGTGTTGTGCCCACAATTGTTCACAATCTACATAGATGATTTAGAGTTGGGGACCGAGGGCAATGTGTCTAAGTTTGCAGATGACACTAAGATAAGTGGTAAAGCAAAAAGTGCAGAGGATACTGGAAGTCTGCAGAGGGATTTGGATAGGTTAAGTGAATGGGCTAGGGTCTTGCAGATGGAATACAAATGTGAGGTTATCCATTTTGATAGGAATAACAGCAAATGGGATTATTATTTAAACAATAAAATATTAAAGCATGCTGCTGTGCAGAGAGACCTGGGTGTGCTAGTGCATGAGTCACAGAAAGTTGGTTTACAGGTGCAACAGGTGATTAAGAAGGCAAATGGAATTTTGTCCTTCATTGCTAGAGGGATGGAGTTTAAGACTAGGGAGGTTATGCTGCAATTGTATAAGGTGTTAGTGCGGCCACACCTGGAGTATTGTGTTCAGTTTTGGTCTCCTTACTTGCGAAAGAATTCCGAGGAGAGGTTGAGTAGACTGGGACTGTACTCGTTGGAATTTAGAAGGATGAGGGGGGATCTTATCGAAACATTTAAAATTATTAAGGGAATAGATAGGATAGATGCGGGCAGGTTGTTTCCACTGGTGGGTGAAAGCAGAACTAGGGGGCATAGCCTCAAAATAAGGGGAAGTAGATTCAGGACTGAGTTTAGGAGGAACTTCTTCACCCAAAGGGTTGTGCATCTATGGAATTCTTTGCCCAGTGAAGCAGTTGAGGTTCCTTCATTAAATGTTTTTAAGGTAAAGATAGATAGTTTTTGAAAGAAAAAAGGGATTAAGGGTTATGGTGTTCGGGCCGGAAAGTGGAGCTGAGTCCACAAAAGATCAGCCATGATGTCATTGAATGGCGGAGCAGGCTCGAGGGGCCAGATGGCCTACTCCTGCTCCTAGTTCTTATGTTCTTATGTTCTTATAAGTCTATTTTCTTCCAAATGTGAATAGATCCTATCCCTCAGTATCTTCTCCAACAGTTTGCCTACCACTGACGTCAAGTTCACAGGTCTATAATTCCCTGGATTAACCCTGCTACCCTTCTTAAACAAAGGGACAGCATTAGCAATTCTCCAGTCCACCGGGACCTCACCCGTGCTCAAGGATTCTGCAAAGATATCTGTTAAGTCCCAGATGGCCTACTCCTGCTCCTAGTTCTTATGTTCTTATGACAAATAGATGGTTTATGTTGGTTACAGCAAATAATCAAGAGATAAAATGCAGTTTCACATTTTTCATGGAAAGAATATCATACCCAAAACTAAAATCTGCAGAACTTGTGACGCATAACTTAACAATAACATCTATTATCGAAGAACGTAAAAAAAAAATTTATTGAAGTTTTTAATTTTGTACACAATACATTTGGTCAGGATAAATGCGCCGGTTTCAATTAAATGAAACTCGCTTATTGTCACAAGTAGGCTTCAAATGAAGATACTGTGAAAAGCCCCTAGTCACCACATTCCGCCGCCTGTTCGGGGAGGCTGATGCAGGAATTGAACCGTGCTGCTGGCCTGCCTTGGTCTGCATTAAAAGCCAGCGATTTAGCCCTGTGTTAAACCAGCCCCTGTACAAGTCATTTTCCTCTGTGCCGATCCACTCTCTCCTTCCCTCCCATTGAACCAGCCCCGCCCCTTTCGGGGTCCTTTCCTGGGTCCCTCACTGTACAATGGGCAATTACCTGCCATTTACATCTGGGCGGTGACCCTCCTTCCCTCCCCCTTTTATCATTTGACCTCTCCCTTTTCATCTCCCCTTTCCCTATCCTGTTCTCGGCCTTTCCTTGGGGGTCCTTTTGTTGCTCGATTAATAATGTTGGTGAACCACAAGCCTTCCCTTATATCGATCAAAGGACCACAGAACCAGTTAGTTAGTTCAAAAGGTGGTTTATTTACATACACAAGAGTTGTCTCAACATGCAAACACAATATCTACTACGCGTTAAACTACACCTATCAGCTGCAATAACCTATACTTAACTTCAGGGCGACCGGCACTGTGCAAATGAATAAGTCCTTTATCTGGATTTCACTTGGCTGGTTCGAAGAAAGTGGCTCTGTCTCTGCTGGGCTCATCCGTCAGGTCGCGATCGTTGGTCTTGAACTTGGCTGGCTGTTCCTGCTGCAATTGGGTTGGCACAGGCTGGATCCAAAAGAGACAGAACACATGGCTGTGCTCTCTTTTATCCCTCTGGGATTTCACGCTCTTTGGGGCGGTCCTTAACCTTGGACCAATAGTTCGACAGGGCTCTGATCACTGTCTTCGATTTCAGCCAATAAAGGGGAGGGTGCCTTGGTAGCTGGGCAGGTCCTTAGCAGTCATTGACGTTGGCAGTTGGGCTTTCTCAGTAAAGGGAGTGGTGTCAGTCAGTCTGTGGGTGTACCGGTTGCTTGATTGACGTTCTATTGTCCTGGGAAAATGGGCCATTAAAATGCAAACGAGCGGGGGTTTCCATCAGGCTTGGTTACCTGTGTTTCAGATACAGATAGGCTCTGTATCTGTCTGAGTCCTGGGTTGGCCATAATTCCCATGGTCCTTTGCAGATGGTCATCTTAGATGGCTACACTTTTTCTTGTGACTTTGTTTGAGGTCCAAGGTCTCTGTATCGGCCGTTTTCTGACTTCCCCCTCCTTTTTCCCCTAGCCGCCCTTCCTCGCCCTCCCTTTCCTGTCTGCACCTGTGGCCCCGTTGGCTGCCATACCCCTGCCCCCCACCTCTGCCCACCCCCCCCCCCACCCCCCTATTGGCTGTTTGCTTCGAGCAGGTCCTGGAATAAGTTGTTGAATGCCCTCCACGCTTTGTGATCCTCAGATGGTGAACTTGAGCTTCTCCAGGTGGAGAAATTCCGATAGGTCTGCCAGCCAGTCTGTAGCTGTGGGTGGTGTTGCTGATTGCCATCTGAGGAGGATTCTATGGTGTGTGATCAGAGAAGTGAAAGCAAGGACGTTGGCCTTCTTCTCTATGAATTGTTCTGACTGGTCCAATACCCCAAAGACTGTCACTCTTGGGCATGGCTCCACCATCACTCCCACAACCTTGGGCATTGCCTCAAAGAAGGCTGTCCAGAACCTGACAAGACTGGGGCATGCCCAGAACATATGGGCCTGGTTGGCCAGGCCTCCCTGGCTTTGTTCACATTTGTCCTCCACCTCCGGGAAAATCCTGCTCATTCAGGTCCTTGTCAGCTGTGTTCTGTGCACCACTTTCAGCTGCATGAGGCTTAGCCTTGCTCATGAGGAGGTAGTTAGCCCTGCACAGTGCTTCGCTCAAGAGTACCCACCCTATTTCTGCCCGATATGAGGACAGGTTTGGTTAAAGAGCAAGGTTTTAAGGATCTTCTTTATGAAAATAAAGGGAGAGGATGAGGAAGGAATTACAAAGAATAGGGTTTTGGCAGCTGGATGCATGGCCAGATATCGTGCTATTGAAATTGGGGATGCACAAGAGGTCAGAAGTGTAATAGCACAGAAATACATAGGTTCCAGAAATGCAGAAAATAAGGGTATTTGGAAATAAGAATGCGGAATTCTTCCAACAATTTATATAGTGAGATATTTAAATTTCCGAGGTGGAATTTTTCCATTCTTTGGCTTACTGTGGATTTAGGTGGGAGAAGAAGTGCCTGCCTTTAGCAGTAGCAGGTCAACAGGCCATATTTTCAGCCATTTTGAAAAAAAATATTTAGCATGGGGTTCACGCTGCTGCCATGATAGGCGGGCAGCTTCTGATTCGCCCATCCAACCATCAGCTTAGTGCTCCAATCAGTGGAGCACGCCATTTAAAGACCGTCCCTGCGCTTCTCATCACTTGTTCGATATCCAAAGGAAAGAATGGCTGCAAACAAGTCTGACCCAAAAATTCACAGAGACATCCTTTGGCAGACTGCTGGATGTGTTGAAGGAGCATCGGGATACCCTTAACCCATGAACAGGAAAGAGACCGTCAAGCAAGGTCACCAACCTCGTCTGGGAGGTATTGGCAGCACAGGGAAGCACCAGCTCCCTGGAGAGGAGAACAGGCACCCAGAAAAACATCCTCCATCGCACCAAGCTAACATGAGACCTGTCTCCTCAATCGTTATGCCCTTGCCATGCATCTATTCTCAGCTCCCTTCCTTTGCAGGTAAATCAGGGGAGGAACCCAGTGTCTCCACCAGCCAGGTGCAGATGCACCCCAGAGAATGTTGAAGACTCAGATATGGATTTTGAAAAACTGTCACAGCTTTAACACACACCTCAGTGGGACTCAGCATTATAAAGGCCTCAGGATCACAAACTGGTCAGCACCTCACTGTGTCTGATCCACAGCAGGAGGAGGCAGGAACGTTATGGGGTGCCTGCACTCATGAGGACTGCTGGAGGCCAAAGGTCTGCTGAGGCCCAGGCACATGGCGTGCCTCTGGACTCAGTCATGCCTCAGTTGTTGGAGTTCTAAAGGCAAAGTCGAGAACATCAGGAAGACATATCAGTTACACTTTGTGGATTGAACAGCCGACTGGAGGAGTCACACACCTTCCGACCAAGAAGATCATGCTGGCACTCTGAGGCAGCCATGTCAATACTGTGAGGGTGGCAGCTGCAGTGGAGACCTTGGTGCGATACTTGTGACCTTCACTGGCGGAAGGCATGAACCCCATGGTGCAGGATGTGCAATTCATGGTGCAGGGTATGAACTTCATGGTGCAGGGTACGAACTCCATGGTGCAGGGTATGAACTCCATGGTGCAGGGTGTGCAATTCATGGTGCAGGGTATGAACTTCATGGTGCAGGGTACAAACTCCATGGTGCAGGGTATGAACTCCATGGTGCAGGGTGTGCAATTCATGGTGCAGGGTATGAACTCCCTGGTGCAGGGTGTACAAATCATGGAGCAGGATATGAACTTCATGGTGCAGGGTATGAACTTCATGGTGCAGGGTATGAACTCCATGGTGCAGGGTGTACAAATCATGGAGCAGGATATTAACTTCATGGTGCAGGGTATGAACTCCATGGTGCAGGGTGTACAATTCATGGAGCAGGATATGAACTCCATGATGCAGGCATCATCCTGTGACTGCTTCAGCTGCAGTTCCACAGGCTGAGGAGGGTGGCACTACCACACAGCAGTAGTCCAAAAACAGACTTGGACCTTCCACATCTCAGCCCTCCAGAGCATGCCCGCCCAGGACATGACGGAAAGTAGGCTGCCTGTACATCTGCTGTGGATCCTGGGAATACACCCAGTTGGACCGGCGGGGTTAGAAAGGTTAAAACTGTCTAGTTGCAAATGTGTGGGCATAGGTTAAGCACTTATAGATAGTGACCACCAAAAAAGTTAGTAACCACATCTGTAAATTAAATAAATCTCACTTATTGTAACCTCTCTGTGGCTGCCTGCTCTCATGAGATTTCTTCATGTAGTGCCGCTGTGAAAACTGGATCCGTGTTCCAGTGAAAAGCTGGGTGCCCAATCCCGAGCTCCCTGCAGGGCTGCCAGAACATTGGGTGGCCTTCCCTCACAATAACAGAACACATCAGTCATGACAGTTTCTCCTTGGTAATGAGGACACCCCTACAATGTTCAGGGCCACCACTCAACACAGCCATTGTGAATGACTGATCTCAGCACATGAAACCCAGCTAGTAGATCCTTGCGAAAAGTGTGCATCACCCTCTGGTGACACTGAACTTCATGGCACATCTAACTAGAGAGGAGAAATGAAACTATCCGCGTGACGTTGCACTGATATAAGAATGTAAGATCTAGGAGCAGGAGTAGGCCATCAGGCCTTTCGAGCCTGCTCCGCCATTCAATGAGATCATGACTGATCTTTTGTGCGCTCAGCTCCACTTTCTTCATGTAGTGTCACTGTGAGAATTGTGTCCGTGTTCCAATGAAAGGCTGGGTGACCTGGTCAATAAGTGTACATGAGCATGCTTACAGTGAGGTCAGCAGTAGAGGCTGTTGGCCCCTATAAAAGGGGCAATGTACAGAAAGGAGCGGTGACTTGGGGCCCTGGAGGCAACAGTGCAGGATCTGGATAATGCAGCTATGGACCAAGTGGGGGGCAGATCGCCTCGCTCAAAGCCAAGGTGGAAAGGTTGATGCTAACCCAAAAGGCACTGAAGGGAAAGGTAGACAGGTTCTGCCGGAAGAACCTATGGATCGTCTGGCTACCAGAGGACACAGGGAGGAACCCAACAGAATTTCTGGCATTGATGCTTGGAAAGCTGGTCGGGAAGAAGGCTTTGCCAAGCCCTCAGAGGTGGACCGGACCCACCGGGCACTCCGACAGAGATCCAAGTTGGGAGAACCACCACAGGCAGTGATAGTGAGGCTCCACAGATCCCAAAGAACTTATTTTGAGGGAAACAAAGAGCAAATGGGAATGACATACCATTGGCTTGTACCATGACAGAGTGGACCTGGCCAAGTATCAGTCAGATTTTAACAGTGGAAAAAACAATGCTGTTTAAAAGTTTGGCATGCTAGACTAGCTCACTGGGCTAAATCACTGGTTTTTAAAGCAGGCCAGCAGCACGGTTCGATTCCTGACCAGCCTCCCCGGTCAGGCGCCGGAATGTGGCGACTAGGGGCTTTTCACAGTAACTTCATTGAAGCCTACTCGTGACAATAAGTGATCTTCATTTTCATTTCATTTTCATATGGGTCACATACCGGAGCAAAGAACACTATTTCGTTGCTAGAAGGCTCCGTTTGTGCTAAAAGGACCGATTGTAGGCATGATGGGAAGTTTTAGTCAACTTGAAATGTTTATCCATGATGTGGAGATGTCGGCGTTGGACTGGGATGAGCACAGTAAGAAGTGTTACAACGCCAGGTTAAAGTTCAACAGGTTTGTTTCAAATAACTAGCTTTTGGAGCACTGCTCCTTCCTCAGGTGAATGAAGTGGTATGTTCCAGAAACATATATATATAGACAAACTCAAAGATGCAAGACAATGCTTTGAATGCGAGTATTTGCAGGTAATTAAGTCTTTACATATCCAGAGATAGGGGTAACCTCAGGTTAAAGAGTTGCGAATTGTCTCAAGCAAGGACAGTTGGTAGGATTTTGCAAGCCCAGGCCAGATAGTGGGGGATGAATGTAATGCGACATGAATCCCAGGTCCCAGTTGAGGCCGTACTCATATGTGTAGAACTTGGCTATAAGTTTCTGCTCGGTGATTTTGCGTCGGCGCGCTGCCTGAAGGCCGCCTTGGAGAACACTTACCCGGACATCAGAGCCTGAATGCCCTTGACTGCTGAAGTGTTCCCCAACTGCAAGGGAACATTCCTGCCTGGCAATTGTCGCGCGATGTCCGTTCATCCGTTGTCGCAGTGTCTGCATGGTCTCGACAATGTACTACGCTTCGGGACATCCCTTCTTGCAGAGTATGAGGTAGACAATGTTGGCCGAGTCACATGAGTATGTACCACATACCAGGTAAGTGCTGTTCTCATGTGTAATTGTGGTACCCATGTCGATGATCTGGGACGTCTTGCAGAGATTGCCATGGCAGGGTTGTTTGGTGTCGTGGTCGCTGTTCTGAAGGCTGGGTAGTTTGCTGCAACAATGGTTTGTTTGACGTTGCGCGGTTATTTTAAGGCAAGTAGTGGAGATGTGGGGATGACCTTGGCACGATGTTCATCTTCATCGATGATGTGTTGAAGGCTGCGAAGAAGATGTAATAGTTTCTCCGCTCCGGGGAAGTATTGGAAGACGAAGAGTACTCTGTAGGTTGTGTCCCGTGTTTGTCTTCTGAGGAGATTGGTGCATTTTTTGCTGCGGTGCATTGGAACTGTCGATCGATGAGTCGAGCGGCATATATGGTTCATACGAGGGCATCTTTCAGCGTCTGTAGATGTCTGTTACGCTCCTCATCGCATCTCATCCTCAAGCATCGAAGATTTTGCTTCAGCGATGACCGAGGACCAAACGCGCGAATGCAGTATCCTGAACAGCCCTCCAAAAAGAATTTGGCAAATTTTGTTCAAAGGGGTAATATCTACTTATGTCTGAAGCTGTGAGTCTTGAGACAAATTATGATCAGTTGGTTTGCATAAGATTTGAATACATGGTGTATTTGATGCAAGTTTGCTGAATAAATCGTGTTGAATCATAAGTTCAGTGGAGTCTTTGTTTGATACATGACTGTTTGACCTATGACTCTATGACTCTTTGAGGATACAAAGAGCAAAGGTTCAACAATTTTGAAATGTCGGGGGAGGCGAATGAGTTCATCCATAAGAACGAGCATGAGAAGCAGAGGGGGACAATGATCTTAATGCAGACTTTCACGAACCGGGGGGAAAGGGGCAACTGTACCTGGGGACACAGAAGAGGCGTGGAATCAGATGGGATGGAAACAAAAGAATCTATTTCCAGTGGGAACCACACTAGCGAGTGCACAGGATTAAGGATGGGATTAAGAAGGCCACGACACACCTCGCATGAGTGAGGGAGCACCTGGCGGAGGGGACTAAAGCAAACAATCTTGGGTGAGAGAAAATGGAAGGGAGGTAGTCAATGGTGGGGGAGGGGTAGTAATGGGGGAGCAGTAAAAGGAAAGGGAGAACCACATGAGCACAAAAGCATAGGGAGAAGGTGGCATGGAAGGGAGGAGGGGAAGTGGGATGGAAGGAGAGTGCTAATTACAACAGGTTGCACTTAGAAATGGCTGGAAAGTGCAAGGTAATGGTGGCTATCTTGGATGGTTCACAAACAAAGGAAATGCCCAGCATGGAGGGTCACGTCCACAAGGTAAACATGTCTGACCCCCATGGGGGTGGGGGACAGAAACCTCCCATAAAAATAGTCATCTGGAATGTGAGGGTTCTTGACGGACTGGTGAAAAGATCCAGAGGTGTTCAATAACTTGCATCCCAATCCTCCCAGCCTGGCCACCGCCCCTGCCTGCAACACCTTCCATGATACATATGTACCTTGGATATGTTCATCCCTGGCCGAAACCCCCCCCCCCCCCCCCCCCCCCCCCCCCCCACCCCACCCCCAAGGCCTCCACCGCCAAAGCCACCTGTGCGATGTTGGCCTGGGTGACAAGCATATTTCCCTGCAAAACAGATATACCATTTTGGAGGGAAATGACCTCCAAAGAAACTGTTTCCGTTAGGCGAGGAGACGAGGACCCGTGGGCACAGCCTTAGAATTAGAGGGGGTAAATTCAGAACAGAAATGCGGAGACATTTCTTCAGCCAGAGAGTGGTGGGCCTGTGGAATTCATTGCCGCGGAGTGCAGTGGAGGCCGGGACGCTAAATGGCTTCAAGGCAGAGATAGATAAATTCTTGACGTCGCGAGGAATTAAGGGCTACGGGGAGAATGCTGGTAGGTGGAATTGAAATGCCCATCAGCCATGATTGAATGGCGGAGTGGACTCGATGGGCCGAATGGCCTTACTTCCACTCCTATGTCTTATGGTCTTATGGACCTCTCAGGGGAAAGCAATACCAGCCAAATTTGTTGCACCATGATTGGTTCGGCTGCAGAAGGAAGGAGTAAGAAGTGTGGGAATGCAATCGTTGGAGAGGATTCGGCTATAAGGGGAATAGATGCGCATTTCTGTGGCTGTAAACAAGACTCCAGGATGGTATGTTGCCCCCCTGGTGCTAGGGTTAAGGATGTCTCGGATAAGTTACAGGACACTCTGGAGGGGGAGCGCGAACAGCCAATGGTCATGGTGCACATCAGCACCAATGACACAGGTGAAAAAAGAGATGAGGTCCTGAAAGCAGAATATAGGGAGTTAGGAAGACAGTTGAGAAGTCAGACCTCAAAGGTAGTATTCTGGAATGGTTCCTGCACATTAGAGGATAGCGAACAGAACACCATTATTCAAAAAGAGAGGTAGAGAGAAAATAGGGAACTATAGAGCAGTGAGCCTAACATCGGTAGCAGGGAATTTGCTGGAGTCCATTATCAAGGATTTCACAGCACTACTTGAAAAGTAGTGATTTAATCAGACAAAGTCATTTCTTTGAATTCTTTGAAGTTGTAACTAGTGGAATTGACCAGGGAGAACTGATGGACGAGGTTTATTAAGGCTTTCGACAAGGCCTCACATAGCAGATTAATATGTAAAGTTAAAGTGCATGGGATTGCAGGTAGTGTCTTGATAGGAAACTGGTTAGCAGGAAGCAAAAAATTGGAATAAATAGGCTTTTTTCTGATTGGCAGGCAGTGACAAGTGGGGTACGACAGGGACCCCAACTGTTCACATTATATATTAATGATTTGGACGAGGTTATCTCCAAATTTGCACGGTACAAATTGCTCCCAAGGTTTCTTCTGGGCCCTAACCTTTGCAACATTGACCCAGAAAGCATCTGCTGCCTTCTTGGCTCCCTCGGACTTCTTCCAAATCCTCACTACCTGGGGCCTGCTAACAGCAGCACTTTTGCTACTGGAGCCACATCTTCAGTTTCCTCTCTGATGGTTCCTGTTAGTGGTCTGCGCCCAGTGGTTCCTTGACCTGGATATTCTTTCTGGGTGCTCCCACTCTCTGTTCCAAAATTCCCATTGTTATGACACAAAATTGGGTCCCATAACGGTTGTTTATGTGCCGTGTTGTCACATTCTCGACGATGTTCCAGATGGAAAAGCTAATAAATGGAAAAGATAAAACTAGAAGTGGGCATGCACAGCTTGTCACCTTGCTACATTTCACTAATGTGCCGGACCTCTTGGACTTCAAAAAAATGGAGTCTTCAATCTCTGCCAAGAACAAGGTAAGTTCACATTTAGCAACAAACATCTCATTCAGCATTCTTTGTTGAGCGCCACTATTCAAAATAAATTTGTATTTACTGCACTGCTTTGCTCAACATTCCCTGTTGCCTAATCAATATTCAATCAAATTATTTAGGGGATACTAGATAAGTATGAAAGAGTAGGGTTACAATGACTGATTTAGATGAGAAGGGATGCACCAGGTCTACCCACACAGAGACCCCATCCATAGGTACGTGGAGGCTCCCTCCCAGGGGAGCACAGCCAGGTACTGGTCCCCACGTGATGAAGTGGACATACTCCAGGCCATTCCGTGATACAGCCAGAACTCAACAGCAGTTTTTATTTTTGTGTGAGCCATTTCTTCCTGTATCTCTCTCGATCACCTTGTGACCTGAACTTTTGAATCTTTTATTACAGGTCCCGTGGGTCAAGATAATACACCCTAGGGGCAGCACGGTGGCGCAGTGGGTTAGCCACGGTGCCGCGGTCCCAGGTTCGATCCCGGCTCTGGGTCACTCTCCGTGTGGAGTTTGCACATTCTCCCCGTGTTTCGCCCCCACAACCCAAAAATGTGCAGGCTAGGTGGATTGGCCACACCAAATTGCCCTTTAATTGGAAAAAATTAATTAAATTTATATTAAAAAAAAGATGATACAGCCTGGGTGGGATTCTCCCTCGGCCGACGCTGAATTTAGGAAAGGCAATTGAGCGGAGAATCAGTCTTAATGTTGAAATTGTGTGCGGTGCCAGATTCACGCCAATTCTCCGGTGCTTCGGCAGCTGCAACAATGCGTTCCACTCCTCATATACAGTAAATGCTGTTCGAATATCATTAGCATACCTGGCCTCCAGGGTCTCTGCGATCCTCCATCTCCCGTCATCTGGATAAAAATTGGGGGAAATTCCCAATGCCGATGTTCCCTTAAAATCGGGAAATAGGCGCCATGAGGAAGAGAGAGATAGAAGGTGCAGAAGCGCGACCACGGGCATCCTGTCCTGACACGGGTCAGGCTCACTGGGGGCTGGGCGGGGGCACGTGGGGGGAGGTGATCAGGGGGAAGGCTATGGGCCACTCACGGGACCGGAGTGTCCAGTCACGGACAGCCATTGCCGCGCCATGCAAGGCAGCCAGCTTGCTGCACACTCCACTGACTTCCCACCTTGGCTCTTGGTTCTGCAGAGTGACAGAGGCCCTATGGGTGTGTGACCTCCCTCCCACATCACAGCGCCAACCCTCCGCCATACCACCCCAGAAACTGGCTGTCACCCGCCGGCAGTGCGTGACACGGCCCAACCAAGTTCAGCACACACAGGAGCCCCTACAGCGGGGAGGGGGGGTTGGGGGGGAGGGGGGGGGGAGGGGGGGAGAGGGGGGGGGAGGGGGGGGCATCAGAGTGGGACTATGCAGTGTACAGCTGATGTGGGCAGCGGCAGCCGACGCTATCCCTGGCAGCAGGAATGGGCGCCAGGGTCAGAGGCTGCCGGGCACCGACAGAGCCAGCTGTGTGGAGATGGGGAAGGGGGGTTGGAGGAAGACATGGGTGGGTAGGGCCCGCAGTGCCAACCGGGACCTCCATATAGCCCTTTGGACCTGGTTGGACACGGGGGGTATGCACCATGCTAAAATGTTGGCCTTTCACCCCTGCAGACAATGAATAGTGGAATTCAACAAGCAATAGTGGCCTTCCTCCTCGTCGCCATAGCCCTGGGACCCTTCAAAATTCACTGCGGCTGTACGAGCTGGAGCTGCCCGAGGAGGAGGCAGCCGTTGATGATGGAGAACTGGCTGCCCAACTTTCCGTGGAGGAGGAGGAACGTGTATGAAGCTCATGCATACTGGCAGTACCTGTCATCTGAGGACCTGCCAGAGCGGGCATGCCGTCGAAGACTCCGGCTGAGTAGGCGGACAGTGCGACATATTTGCCAGATCAGGCACATCTGGCACCATGGGGGGAATGGGGAGGAAACCCATTTGTGGTGACCATCAAGGTGATGGCTGCCTTGAACTTCTATGCCACAGGATTCCTCCAGGCGCTGAGTGGGGATCTATTCGGAGCCTCATGAGCTTGGTGCATAAGTGCTATTCCGGAGGCCCTACATGCCCGGTTGGCACAATACATCCATTTTAATGTGGACAAATCATGTTATTATTATTATTATAATTATTATTAGACCCATCAGCCTGCCTGAGCAGCGGGATTCACCACCATCTCTGGGAATGGTCGACGGGATGCATGTCGCCCTACTGGCACCTGCAGATGGCAGGCTGCTTGTCACAAACCAAAAGAGGTTCCACTCAATGAACAGGCAGCTGTGTGTGAGCATGAGATGTGCACATGCACATCTGTGCCCGATACCTGGGCAGCGTGCACATTGCTTTCATCCTGGCACACTTGACGGTTCCTGGCGTATTTGAGCACCCCCCCCCCCCCCCCCCGCCCCACCCCCCGACTGGCTGGGATCCTGGATGACTACTGCAGCCATGGTTGATGACGCCAATGTGGAGGCCTCAGACCAGCTACAACGATGCCCGTGCCGTGACCAGGGCTGTGATTGAGTGGCACCCTGAAGATGCGATTCAGGTGCCTGGAGCACTTTGGAGAAGCCATCCAGTATGGCACTGGCATGGCCTCCCACATCTTGGTAGCGTGCTGTGCCCTCCACAACACCGCTCAGCAAAGTGGAGATGTGTTGGAGCAGGAGGATGCACACCAGTCTCGTTCGAGGAGGATGTGGGGGAGGCCAAGGATGGAGAGGACATGGGAGCCAGGCAGGCACAGGAGGTAGAAAGCACAGGAGGCCGCAACATGTGTGCGCCTAGACTGATGCTTCAATTGCATCCAGGTTCGCTGACAATGGGGACTAGCCAGCAGTACGGACATCCTTCCTGCCCCCCTGCTCTCTGCGCCACTCCCAAACCCATCCATGATTCCTACCTGCCTCACTACAGGGTGCAGACCGTGGGTTGGCTGTAACAGCGGGGTCTGGTCCGTGGGATGGAGGATGATAACAAGCTTACAAGATTGATTGATTAGTAAGTTTGCGGATGACACAAAGGTTGGTGGAATTGCGGATAGCGATGAGGACTGTGAGAGGGTACAGCAGCATTAAGATCATGTGGAAGCTTGGGCGACGAGATGGCAGATGGAGTTTAATCCGGACAAATGTGAGGTAATGCAGTTTGGAAGGTCAAATACAGGTAGAGAATATACAGTGAATGGTCGAAACTTCAAGAGCATTGACAGTCAGAGAGATCTTGGTGTACAGGCCCACAGGTCTCTGAAAGGGGCAACACAAGTGGAGAAGGTAGTCAAGAAGGCATACAGCATGGTTGCTTTCATTGGAAAGTCATGTTGTAGCTGTATAAAGAACAAAGAAAATTACAGCACAGGAACAGGGCCTTCGGCCCTCCAGCCTGCGCCGATCCAGATCCTTTATCTAAACCTGTCTCCGATTTTCCAAGGTCTACTTCCCTCTGTTCCCGCCCATTCATATACCTGTCTAGATGCATCTTAAATGATGCTATCGTGCCCGCCTCTACCACCTCCGCTGGCAAAGCGTTCCAGGCACCCACCACCCTCTGCGTAAAAAACTTTCACGCACATCTCCCTTAAACTTTCCCCCTCTCACCTTGAAATCGTGACCCCTTGTAATTGACAGTAAGAAGTCTTACAACACCAGGTTAAAGTCCAACAGGTTTGATTCAAACACGAGCTTTCGGAGCGCGGCTCCTTCCTCCATTCACCTGAGGAAGGAGCTGCGCTCCGAAAGCCCGTGTTTGAATCAAACCTGTTGCACTTTAACCTGGTGTTGTAAGACTTCTTACTGTGCTCACCCCAGTCCAACGCCGGCATCTCCACATCCTTGTAATTGACACCCCCAATCTTGGAAAAAGCTTGTTTCTATCCACCCTGTCCATACCTCTCATAATTTTGTAGACCTCAATCAGGTCTCCCCTTAACCTCCGTCTTTCCAATGAAAACAATCCTTATCTACTCAACCTTTCTTCATAGCTAGCAACCTCCATACGAGGCAACATCCTGGTGAATCTCCTCTGCACCCTCTCTAAAGCATCCACATCCTTCTGGTAATGTGGCGACCAGAACTGCACGCAGTATTCCAAATGTGGTCTAACCAAAGTCCTAAACAACTGTAACATGACCTGCCGACTCTTGTACTCAATACCCCGTCCGATGAAGGCAAGCATGCTGTATGCCTTCTTGACCACTCTATCGACCTGCGTTGCCACCTTCAAGGTACAATGGACCTGAACTCCCAGATCTCTCTGTACATCAATTTTTCCCAGGACTCTTCCATTGACCATATAGTCTGCTCTTGAATTAGATCTTCCAAAATGCATCACCTCGCATTTGCCTGGATTGAACTCCATCTGCCATTCCTCTGCCCAACTCTCCAATCTATCTATATTTTGCTGTATTCTCTGACAGACCACCTCACTATCTGCAACTCCACCAATCTTAGTATCATCTGCAAACCTGCTCATCAGACCACTTATACCTTCGTCCAGATCATTTATGTATATCACAAACAACAGTGGTCTGAGCACGGATCCCTGTGGAACACCACTAGTCACCTTTCTCCATTTTGAGACACTCCCTTCCACCACTACTCTTTGTCTCCTGTTGCCCAGCCAGTTCTTTATCCATCTAGCTAGTACACCCTTAAACAGCTGCTCCCAATCCACATTCCCGAGCTCCTGCCGAATTTTGTTATAGTTGGCCTTTCCCCAATTTAGCACTCTTCCTTTACGACCACTCTTGTCTTTGTCCATGAGTATTCTAAAACTTATGGAATTGTGACCGCTATTCCCAAAATAATCGCCGACTGAAACGTCAACCATCTGGCCGGGATCATTCCCCAATACCAGGTCCAGTATGGCCCCTTCCCGAGTTGGACTATTTGCATATATGCTCTAAAAAACTCTTGTGGATGCTCCTTACAAATTTTGCTCCATCTACGCCTCCAACACTACATGAGTCCCATTCAATGTTGGGGAAGTTAAAATTTCCCATCACAACCACCCTATTGTTCCTACGTTGTTCTATAATCTGTCTACATATGTACCTCTACTTCACGCTCGCTTTTGGGAGGCCTATTGTAAAGTCCAAACAATGTTACTGCCCCCTTCCTATTTCTTAGCTCTAACATATTGCCTCAGTGTTCGAATCCTCCATCGTGCCCTCCTTAAACACAGCTGTGATATCATCTCTGACCAGTAATGCAACTCCTCCACCCCTTTTACCTCCCTCTCTATCCCTCCTGAAGCATCTATACCCTGGGATATTTAGTTGCCAGTCTTGCCCATCCCACAACCAAGTCTCAGTAATACCAATAACATCATATTCCCTGGTACTAATCCAAGACCAGACGCTTTTCACAGTAACTTCATTTGAAGCCTACTTGTGACAATAAGAAATTTTCATTTTCATTTCAGAAGAGATTTACCAGGATGTTGCCTGGTATTGAGGGCAATAGCTCTGAGGAGTGGTTGAATAAACTTGGTTTAGTCTCACTGGAACAAAGGAGGCGACCTGATGGGGGTCTACAAAATTATGAGGGGCATAGACAGAGTCGATAGTCAGAGACTTTTTCCTAGGGTAGAGGGGTCAATTACTAGGTGGCATAGGTTTAAGGTGTGAGGGGCAAGGTTTAGAGGCGATGTATGAGGCAAGTTTTTTACACAGAGGCTAGTGGGTGCCTGGAACTCGCTGCCAGAGGAGGTGGTGGAAGCAGGGACGATAGTGACATTTAAGGGGTATCTCGACAAATACACAAATAGGATGGCAATAGAGGGATACGGACCCGAAAGTGTAGAAGAGTTTAGTTTAGATGTGAAGCATGGTCGGCGCAGGGCCGAAGGGCCTGTTCCTGTGCTGTATTTTTCTTTGTTCTTTGGTGCTCCGCATCAATCAACAACATCTGACTTCTGCCGATGGGAGCACAACCTCTACCACCTGCATCCAGGCAAGGCGAACGGTGGTGCCTGGCAGCCTTTTTCCCACCCCGGGATACAGGGTCACCTGCCTCTCCTCCATGCTGATTTGAATTCAATAAAAGTTGTGAGGCAAAACCTTCTTTTGACAAATCCATGTTGATTCTCCCTGACTAGTCCATGCCTTTCTATGTGAGTTAATCCTATTTTTCAGGATTGATTTATTAACGTGCCCACCACTGACATAAGACTAACTAATACAAATAATAATAATAATCTTTCTTGTCACAAGTACACTTACATTAACACTGCAATGAAATTACTGTGACAAGCCACTAGTTGCTATGTTCCCTCTTCGGGTACACAGAGGGAGAATTCAGAATTTCCAATTCACCTAACAAGCATATTTTTCGGACTTGTGGAGGAAACCGGAGCACCCGGAGGAAACCCAGACAGATTGGAGGAGAATGTGCAGACTCTGCAGTGATTCAAATCGGGAATGGAACCCGGGTACAGGTGCTGTGAAGCAACAGTGCTAGCCACTGTGCTATTGTGCCGTCCATAGTGCTATTCCCCCTCCTTTTTTATCTCCCGTCTCTTCTGCCTGAAAACTGTGTCCAGGCATATTGAGCTGCCAGTTTTTCCCCTTTTTTAGGCTGCTCTGCAGGGGTGCAATGTGTCCGGTTTGTACAGGTCCCACCTGCCCCAGAACCGGTCCCAGTGCCTCAAGAATCTGAATCCCTCACAGCTACACCATCTCTTCAGCCACACATTCATCTGATCTATCCTCCTATTCCTGTTCTCTCTAGTACTGGGAATAATCCTGAGATTACTACATTTGAGGTCCTGCATTTTAGAACATTACAGCGCAATACAGGCCCTTCGGCCTTCGATGTTGCGCCGACCAGTGAAACCAATCTAAAGCCCATCTACACTATTCCAATTTCATTCATATTTTTACCCAATGACCATTTAAATGCCCTTAATGTTGGCGAGCCCACTAGTGTTGCAGGCAAGGCATTCCACGCCCTTACTACTCTCTGAGTAAAGAACCTACCGCTAACATCTGTCCTAAATTTATCTCCCCTCAATTTAAAGCTATGCCCCCTCGTGTTAGCCATCCAAGGAAAAAGGCTCTCACTGTCCATCCTATCTAATCATCTGAACATCTTGTATCCCTCTATTAAGTGACCTCTTAACCTTCTTCTCTCTAACGAAAACAGCCTCAAGTCCCTCAGCCTTTCCTCATAAGATCTTCCCTCCATACCAGGCAACACCTGGTAAATCTCCTCTGTACCCTTTCCAATGCTTCCAAATCCTTCCCATAATGCGGCGACCAGAACTGCACGCAATATCCAAATGAGGCCGCACAGAGTTTTGTACAGCTGCAGCATGACCTCATGGCTCCGAAACTTAATCCCTCGGCCAATAAAAGCTAACATACCGTACGCCTTCTTAACAACCCTCTCAACCTGGGTGGCAACTTTCAGCGATTTATGTACATGAAGTCAGAGATCTCTCTGCTCATCCACACTACCAAGAATCGTACCATTAGCCCAGTGATCTGAATTCCTGTTACTCCTTCCAAAACGAACCACCTCACACTTTTCTGCATTAAACTCCATTTGGCACCTCTCAGCCCAGCTCTGCAGCTTATCTATGTGCCTCTGTAACCTGTCCACAACTCCACCGACTTTAATGTCATCTGCAAATTTACTGATCCATCCTTCTACACCCTCCTCCAGGTCATTTATAAAAATGACAAACAGCAGTGGCCCCAAAACAGATCCTTGTGGTGCACCACTGGTATCTGAACTCCAGGCTGAACATTTCCTATCAACCACCACCCTCTGTCTTCTTACAGCTAGCCAATTTCTGATCCAAACAGCTAAATCACCCTCAATCCCATGCCTCCGTATTTTCTGCAATAGCCCACCTTGGGGAACCTTATCAAACGCTTTAACAAAATCCATACACATAACATCAACTGCTTTACCCTCGTCCACCTGTTTGATCACCATCTCAAAGAACTCAATAAGGTTTGTGAGACACGACCCTTCACAAAACCATGTTGACTATCCCGAATCAAATTATTCCTATCTAGATGATTATAAATCCTATCTCTTATAATCCTTTCCAAGACTTTGCCCACAACAGAGGTAAGGCTCACTGGTCTATAGTTACAGGGGTTGTCTCTACTCCCCTTCTTGAACAGGGGGACAACATTTGCTATCCTCCAGTCTTCTGGCACTATTCCTGCAGACAACGATGACATAAAGATCAAAGCCAAAGGCTCTGCAATCTCCTCCCAAGATTCCCAGAGAATCCTAGGAAAAATCCCATCCAGCCCAGGGGATTTATCTATTTTCGCACTTATAGAATTGCTAACACCTCCTCCTTATGAACCTCAATCCTGTCTAGCCTAGTAGCTTGTATCTCAGTATTCTCCTCAACAACATTGTCTTTTTCCTGTGTGAAAAATATTCATTTAGCGCCACTCCTATCTCCTTGGACTCCACGCACAACTTCCCACGACTGTCCTTGACTGGCCCTACTCTTACCCTAGTTATTCTTTTATTCCTGACATACCTCTAGAAACATTTAGGGTTTTCCTTGATCCTACCTGCCAAAGACTTCTCACGTCCCCTCTTGGCTCTTCTGAGGTTTCTCTTTCGGTCCTTCCTGTCTAACCTGTAACTCTCAAGCGCCGTAACTGAACCTTCATGTCTCATCTTTACATAAGCCTCCTTCTTCCTCTTGACAAGTGATTCAACTACTTTAGTAAACCACAGTTCCTTCGCTCGACCACTTCCTCCCTGCCTGACAGGTACATACTTATCAAGGACATGCAGTAGCAGTTCCTTGAACAAACTCCACATTTCAATTGTGCCCATCCCCTGCAGTTTCTTCCCCATCCTATGCATCCTACGTTTTGCCTAATCGCATCATAATTGCCTTTCCCCCAGCTATAACTCTTGCCCTGCGGTATATACCTATCCCTTTCCATCGCTAAAGTAAATGTAACCAAATTGTGGTCACTATCACCAAAGTGCTCACCTACATCCAAATCTAACGTCTGGCCTGGTTCATTACCCAGTACCAAATCCAATGCGACCTCGCCTCTTGTTGGCCTATCTACATACTGTGTCAGGAAACCCTCCTGCACACATTGGGCAAAAACTGACCCATCTAAATTACTCAAACTTTGGCATAACAACTAACAAATTATTCCTTTGTGGATGATTATAAATCCTATCTCTTGTAATCCTTTCCAAGACTTTGCCCACAACAGAAGTAAGGCTCACTGGTCTATAGTTGTCTCTACTCCCCTTCTTGAACAAGGTGACAACATTTGCTATCCTCCAGTCTTCTGGCACTATTCCTGTAGACAATGACGACATAAAGGTCAAAGCCAAAGGCTCTGCAATCTCCTCTCTAGCTTCCCTGAGAATCCTAGGATAAATCCCATCCAGCCCAGGGGATTTATCTATTTTTGCACTTTCCAGAATTGCTAACGCTTCCTCCTTATGAACCTCAATTCCGTCTAGCCTAGTAGCTTGTATCTCAGTATTCTCCCATAACAACTACCCTGTTACTTTCGCTCCTATCCAGAATCATCTTTGCAATCCTTTCCTCTGGATCTTTTCAGAGGCCTATAGAAAACTCCCAACAGGGTGACCTCTCCTTTCCTGTTTCTAACCTCAGCCCATACTACCTCAGTAGACGAGTCCTCATCAAACGGCCTTACTGCCACCGTAATACTGTTCTTCACTAACAATGCCGCACCTCCCCCTCTTTTACCACCTTCTCTCAGCTTACTGAAACATTTTTATCTCCTAACTTCCTGTACTTTGGAGATCCTCATCCTTTAGTTTATCTATGTCGTTGGTATCAATGTGCAGCACAATTACTGGCTGTTCGCCTTCCCTCCCCAGAATGCCCTGCAGTCGCTCTGTGACATCCTGGTCCTTGGCACCAAAGAAGAAAAATAAAATCCTTGATTCACATTTGTGGCCACAAGAGGTCTGTCTGCACCTCTAAATATTGAATCCCCTATCACTATAGCCCTGCCATTTGTTTTTCTCCCACCCATCTGAACAGCAGAAAAACCCATTTGTGGATTTGGCTGCTGCTGCTTTCCCCTGATAGGCCATCCCCTCCCAACAGTATACAAAACAGTATATCTGTTTGAGAGGGGGGTGACCACAGGGGCGTCCTGCACTGCCTTCCTGAGTCTTTTACTGTTCCTGATGATCACCCATTCCCTTTCTGCCTGCACAATTCTCAACTGCAGTATGTCCACCTTGCTAAGCATGCTAGCCACAACTTCCTCAACATCATGATGCTGCGCAATGATTCTGCCAGCAGCTCCAGATCCAGAATCTGGTTAGCTAGAAGCTGCATTTGGACACATAATCACCAGGGATGCTAAAAGTGTTCCTCACTTTCCCACATTGTGCAGGAGCAGCTTATCACGCGTAAAATCACAGGATGAAATTAAATGAAATGAAATGACAGGATGGGGTGTGTTGTGCTAAACAAAGACTGCTGCTAGACCAAAAGCTGGAACAAGATATTGATTTACAGTCAGAAAATACTAGACCAGGAGTTAAAAAGTGCAGTGCAGAATTTGAAGTCATTAATTCTGCCACAAAGTGCCCCCTCCCTTGGTGCATACCACTCCCTGACAATCAACTCTAGACAATCAACATTGGGTAGTTGTAGTTGTCTCCAAAACAAGGGCAGTTGCCACAGTTGAAAGCATTGACGCTTTTCCTATGTGATAAGCGAGTGCCAATGTGTGGGGTCAGACATGTCATTATCCATGATCCTTACCCCAAGTACGTTTGCCCAGTTGAAAGAATACCTTCTATTCAAGTCTAGTCCTCGTTGAAGCAGGATGTTGTTCACAAGCATCATTGTTTTCACAGTAACTTCATTGCATAGAACATAGAACAGTACAGCACAGAACAGGCCCTTCGACCCTCAATGTTGTGCCGAGCCATGATCACCCTACTCAAACCCACATATCCACCCTATACCCGTAACCCAACAACCCCCCCCTTAACCTTACTTTTATTAGGACACTACAGGCAATTTAGCATGGCCAATCCACCTAACCCGCACATCTTTGGACTGTGGGAGGAAACCGGAGCACCCGGAGGAAACCCACGCACACAGGGGGAGGACGTGCAGACTCCACACAGACAGTGACCCAGCCGGGAATCGAACCTGGGACCCTGGAGCTGTGAAGCATTTATGCTAACCACCATGCTACCCTACAGTTATAATGTAAGCCTACTTATGATGCTAATAAAGATTATTATTATTAGATTCAAAGAATTTGTTTGGAAAGGGAACTAAAATTAATTTAATTCAAACTTAAAACTTCTGTAAGTTTCTGTTTAAAATAAATTCGAACTGTGTGAGATTTCAAAGGATTGGATTTGAGTTTGAAATTAAACTGTACAAGTTTAGAGTTGTGAAATATAAATTAAGCCTGAGTTTGATGGTAATCCAATTTGAACTTTCCAAAATATTTGAGTTAATAAAAATTAAGATTCAGTTAACAACACATTTCATAAAGTATTTATTCCACCTTTGGTTAAGTAGCAAATATTGGAAACTGAAATTGGTTTTAAGGAGAAAAAGGATGGACGAAATAAATCAAATTTGGGCAAAATTGAAGAAAATAGAACAAAATAAATTTTTTTCAATTACATTAGGTATGGGCAATAAATGCTGGGGTAACCAGCAACGGCCACATCCCAAAAATGAATTTTAAAAAGCATAAAGTGACGTTATTACACACCAAGCTTTATCCACCCACAACCTATCCCTTTAGGTCCTGGAGAAGAGTTAACCCTTTCAGATGAAGATTCCGGAAGAATTATTGCATGAATGCATCCTTTTAAAGACAGTGGAATCCAGGATGATAACATTTATTGGTGAAATACGTGGCACAATCTCTATGAACCTGATATATCTTACAAAAATGCATAACAAGGGTTATGTTTTTATGCAGAACATAGATTTTTTTTTTTAAATTTAGATTACCCAATTATTTTTTCCAATTAAGGGGCAATTTAGCGTGGCCAATCCACCTACTCTGCACATTTTTGGGTTGTGGGGGCGAAACCCACGCAGACACAGGGAGAATGTGCAAACTCCACACGGAGAGTGACCCAGAGCCGGGATCGAACCTGGGACCTCAGCGCCGTGAGGCGGTTGTGCTAACCACTAGGCCACCGTGCTGCCCCTGCAGAACATAGATTACATAACATGCATAATGAGGGCAGAGCGATGCCACCAATCATAACAAAATAACCATGCTTGAATAAAAATGCTGGTTTAAAAAAAAAGGGCAACAACATCTATCAGATGGGGAAATGTGTGAAGGTGACTTACAAGTGTAAGATTCCAACAGAATACTGAAGAAGGAATTGGAGCACTGATGTGAAAATGCAGATCTGGGGCGGGATTCTCCGACCCCACGCAGGGTCGGAGAACCGGCGGGCAGCGGCGTTATTTCCGCTCCCGCAGGGTTTTTAAATCTCCCACCGGCCAAAAACCGGCGTTGTGCAAATCCCGCCGGCAGCCTCTGAAAACAGCTGGCGCCGGCGGGATTTCATTATATTTTTAGAGTCCACAAATCTCCGGCCCGGATGGGCCGAAGACCCGAAGAAAATCACAGTTGCTTTAAAACGGCGTCAACCATTGATGATGGTTGACGCCGTTCAGTGTCGGGGGGTGGGTTGCGGCATCGGGGGGGGAGGGGTGGGTTGCGGCCATCGGGGGGTTGCGGCCATCGGGGGGGTGGGTTGCGGCCACAGGGGGTGGGTTGCGGAATCGGGGGGGGGGTGGGTTGCGGCCATCGGGGGGTTGCGGCCATCGGGGGGGGTGGGTTGCGGCCATCGGGGGGTTCCGGCCATCGGGGGGGGGGGGTTGCGGCCACGGGGGGGTGGGTTGCGGAATCGGGGGGGGGGTGGGTTGCGGCCATCGGGGGGTTGCGGCATCGGGGGGGTGGGTTGCGGCCATCGGGGGGGTTGCGGCCATCGGGGGGGGTGGGTTGCGGCCATCGGGGGGTTGCGGCCATCGGGGGGGGGTGGGTTGCGGCCACGGGGGGGTGGGTTGCGGAATCGGGGGGGGTGGGTTGCGGCCATCGGGGGGTTGCGGCCATCGGGGGGGTGGGTTGCGGCCACGGGGGGGTGGGTTGCGGCATCGGGGGGGTGGGTTGCGGCCATCGGGGGGTTGTGGCCATCGGGGGGGTAGGTTGCGGCCACGGGGGGGTGGGTTGCGGCATCGGGGCGGGTGGGTTGCGGCCATCGGGGGGTTGCGGCCATCGGGGGGGTGGGTTACGGCCATCGGGGGGGTGGGTTGCGGCCATCGGGGGGTTGCGGCATCGGGGGGGCATCGGGAGGGTGGGTTGCGGCATCGGGGGGGGTTTTGGGGGCAGCGGCGTGCAGAGAGGGGGGCTACGGATGCCCTGGGCCAACGCACCGTCGCCCCCCCCCCTCTGTACGCCGCTGCCCCCTACC